>NC_056730.1:562195680-562453301 GCF_019279795.1 Protopterus annectens | reverse complement strand
CTCTCAAAACTACATTTCATTGCCCTTTTAAAGAGTTCAATTGCTGACTTTTTAGCACATCTGCTAAAAAAGTCACTTAGGTGAAGAAAGGTAAATGTACTGAAAGATAAGCTTATTGTCTTCCCTCTGCCATCATGCTAATATTGTGCCAAATTATGTAACTGAAGTTTAAACAAATACCCACTTAGATGCAAAGTACACATTAAACAAAATTACTTTGATGGAATGATGAAAAAGAAAAATAGACATCTTAGTACTCACGCCTTCATAAAAGCCTTTCAGGTACACTTTTTCTTTTGCTTCTGCAAGCTTCTCTTTGTCATTCTGACTTTGAATTTTCAATTCATCACATACCATTGGAGCAGAGAGTTTTCCATAGCCAGGTATTTCTATTATTGGCACCTATTACCAAAGTAAAAACAATTATCAGCATACAGTTTTTTGTTGACATGTCACAAGGTTAACTAACAAAAGACATACAGTATATCACGGACGGGCAGTTTCCCATCATCTCTCTGGCCAGCCTGATAGACATGGGCATCCTGAGGCAATGTAGTAATTGTTTCATGTATACTGACAACCACTTACTCTTGAAACAAGTGCTTTATATGACAGATGTAATTACACTATGAAGTTGGAGGCAAGACGCTCACGTAAGGACAAATCAAATGCCTAACAGGTTTTCAACATACACACACACTTCCCACGCTAACCTAAGGACACAACACACAACCACATATGTGAGGTACTCACTAGTAACTTTCCAAAAGAACAGAAGCCTCCTAAAAGGAAACCACTTACACACATAATGCAAAAAAGAACACACCACCACACACCAATGTCTCAATAAATTAGCCCATAACGCTTAAATCCTAATGTATTGGTCATAGGTGACTCCATTGTGAGACACATGGATGCTCCCCTCACCAGTCTGGATAAGAGGTGAGTTACAGTTAGCTGCCTGTCAGGTGCCAGGATCCATCAAGTCATTCAACCACAAGTACCAGTATGACTCTGTTACAGTCCATGTGGGGGTGAATGACATGAGACGTACCTCACTGGACTATATGAAGAGATACATGACTGAGCTCTCAGATGCGTTACAGACAGGTATACGCTTACCTTTAAGCAGCATTTTACCTTTTCCAAGGATGATGCCACAAAACAAAAAAATGATTGACTTTAACAATTGGCTTAGTTTCTGGTGTCAGTCCAAGGGGATCCAATATGTGTCAGCCTGGGAAGACATGGTCAACAGGCCACGATGCTTGGACAGAGATGGTCTTCACCTGTTTTCTCTAGGCTTTCAGATACTGGCAAAAGCATTAGCCAACCCTACTGTGCCTTTTTTAGGCAGTGTCAAAGTAACCAACCTCCCAACATAAAATCTTCTCTAAACTTAATGCTAGGAGTTTAAACAAGAAAAGCACTACCTGGAAGCACTATGAAAGATGCTGACGTCTGTGAAGTCACCGAGACATGGTTCAAAGACGCAGAAAACACCTCGGCTGTGACAGGGCTACAATGCCTTCCATACATTCAGACCACAAAATGAGCATGAAAGAACCAAAGGAGGAGGTGTATCCATCTTCATTAAGGATAACTACACCTCAAGACTGGTCAAACAGTACAACTCTCTTGAGCTACTCCATGACCAATTAACTACAGGAAAAGCTCCCTTACCACAACATAGCTAGCTATAAGTCCCCTACCATGAAACATAAAAAGCATACTGCACAACTGGACAGGCTATACAACAAGAGAAAGAAACTTGTGTCCAAGAACAAGAGGGAACTGGCTCAACAGAAGAAACCACTCTCTCTCCATCAAAAGAATTACAGACCTTGTCAAGTCCTCTAAAGTTAATTACAAAGTAAAAACAGCATCCCTAGCTAAGGATAATCACAAGGCATTCTTTAATTATGCCGGAAATCGGAAAAAGAATACCCAGCTATGTGGTGAAATGGTTGGGGATTGCAGCACCTATACTCAACCAGAGGTAATAGCCAACCTGCTAGCTGACAGATTTGGAGCCAACTTCACCCCTATGCCCCCTCCAATTATCCCCTAAAGTACACCTGCTACCATTCCTCAGACTATTATCTCAAGAGAGCAGGTCATCTCAGCACTCTAAGGCCAAAAACATGGCATCAATGGGACCAGACAACATCCCAGGTTCACTTTTAAACAACTTAAAACATGATCTAGCAGACTCACTTGGATCCCTGTTTAACCACAGCCTGCAAGCTATTTTCCAAGTGGACTGGAAGACAGCAACAATAATCCCTCTTCACAAAGGGGGACCATCAACTGACCCTAGGAATTATAGGCCCATAAGCTTGACTAGCATCATCTGCAAGGCCATGGAAAGAATCATTATGGACCTTATTAACAAGAAAAAGAAGTTATGTAACTACCATAAAGTTCCATGTTAGTTGTTCTTCATCTCGCCTTCCTTCTTGCTGTTTGGGTTCGGAGCCGATCCTCGGCTCTGACTCAGTCTACTTCTATAGCTCGAGAGCTATTTACTGGCTCGAGGCTAACCCTTATCTCAGAATGCCCAGCGTCAGCTACTCAGATCTCATTTGTGATAGCGCACACTAGACATATAAAGTAACCAGTAACCTAAAACTGATTTATCAAAACAACAGATCAGAGTAAACTGTCATACAATTACCTGGCATGTGAACCAAGAAAAAGGAAATCAGTCAGTGAAACCATAGTGAACTCCTCTCAATTCTCCAGGAAGGGGGAATGAGGGAGGGACGCAAGAAGGAAGGCGAGATGAAGGACAACTAACATGGAACGTTATGGTAGGTACGTAACTTCTTTATGTTAAGATGTCCCATCTCACCTTCGTTCTTGCTGTTTGGGACAGCATCCCTAGCACCTAAACACCCCAGGTGGCTCATTGGAACAGACTCTTCAGAACAGTGGAACCAAAGGAAGCCCTGCTCCGGGAGACCACATCCACTTTGCAATGAGAGATAAAGGTATGAGGGTTTGCCCAAGTGGCAGCTGCACAAATTGAGTCTATGGGCAATTTAGACTGAAAGGCTACAGACGTGGCTAATGCTCTAGTAGAATGACCTTTCGGTTTTGCTGGTAGATGTTTATGCCTTAACTGATAAATAAAGGCAATGGTGTCAGATAACCATTTGGATAAGGTCACCTTAGAAACTGGAAGGCCTTGCTTATTGTGAGCATAGGAGAGAAATAATTGGTCTGACTTTCTTAGCTCTTTGGTCCTATGGAGGTAAAAACATAATTGGCTGTGCACATCCAGTTGGTGAAGACCGTATTCTGCCTTGTTGCCTATAATTGGGAAAGAAGACGGGGAGATCAATGGATTGATTTAAATTGTTTTCTGAACAGACTTTTGGTATGAAGGATGGGTTGGTTCTCAGAGAAACTCTATCTTTGTGAAACATCATATATGGAGGACGAACACAGAGTGCTTGGAGTTCTGAAACACTTCTAGCTGTGGTAATAGCAACCAGAAAAAGTGTTTTCCAAGAAAGAAATTTTAAGGGACATGAAGCTGCTGGTTCAAAGGGAGGCAGAATCAAAGAAGTCAAAACTAAACTGAGATCTCAAGGAGGAGGTGGATCCCTCACTGGGGGTCTAAGAAGAGATGTTCCTCTCATGAAGGCTTTGCAGAGCTTATGAGACATTCGTCTAGAATTAAGAATTCCAATATGAAAATTAGATATGGCTGCCAGTTTTACCCTGATGGTAGCAGCAGCTGCACCCGACTGAAAAAGCTCTGCTAGAAATTCTAGAATTTGGTGAACTGGGGCTGAAAAGGGGTCTAAGTTTCTAGATTCTGCCCAGCAAAAAAATCTTTTCCATTTACTAGCATAAGTCTTTCTCGTAGTTGACTTATGGGAGGATACAATAATATCGCGAACTGCTGCGGAGATTCTTGGAAGCCTGGCTAAGGTAGGAAGTGGAGAAACCAAGCTGTGAGCTTGAGAGTCTGAACGGATTGGTGTAACCCGCCTAATTGATGAATCAACAGATCTGGCACTGGGTCCAGAACCCAAGGCTGGTCTAGAAGGGTGAAGGTGCAGGAACA
Organism: Protopterus annectens; assembly: GCF_019279795.1. Taxonomy (NCBI): domain Eukaryota; kingdom Metazoa; phylum Chordata; order Ceratodontiformes; family Protopteridae; genus Protopterus; species Protopterus annectens. The sequence continues at coordinate 562,449,223 of NC_056730.1, read as the reverse complement.
GAAACCATATCTGTCGAGGCCAATAGGGGGCAATGAGGATCATTTTGCAACCCAACAATTTTGCTTTCTTTGAGAGTCTTGGAATTAGGGGAAAGGGGGAAATGCATAAAGGAGTCCCTGAGGCCAATCGTGGACTAGAGCATCCCTGGGAGTTTGACATGGAGGAGGAAGCAGGGAGAAGTAGCTGCTGCATTTGTTGTTGAGGGGGGTGGCAAATAGATCGCAGCAAGGATGGCCCCATTTGCGGAAGATAAGGTCCGCAACTTTATGATTCAGAGACCACTCATGAGGCATGACGATAGCCCTGCTGAGCCTGTCCACTATTACGTTGGATTTCCCAGGGATGTGCGTTGCTGTCAGAAAACGCTGGGAGGAAATTGCACATTGCCATAGCCTGAGGGCCTTCTCGACACAAGGGGTAGGACCCTGGTCCCGCCCTGCTTGTTGATGTACCACACAACTGACACGTCTGTTTGGATCGCAATAGTCCCGGAAGGAAGAGAGTCTTGAAGAACTTGCAATGCTGGGAGCACCACTCTCATCTCTAGGACATTGATATGCAGATGGCACTCGTGAGGTTACCACATGCCCTGTACTGTCCTGCCTAGATAATGCCCCCCCACCCTATCAGGGAGGTGTCCGTGATCACTGTGGCTACCAGAGGGGGTTGAATGAAAGGTCTGCCCTGAGTCACCAGTGGGAGGACCATCCACCAAGAGAGGTGTCTTTTGCATGTTTCTGTAATCAGGATCATGTGAGACATGGGTAGTTCTTGGAAGGACCACTGTGTGAAGAGAAGCCACTGAAGGATGTGGTAACGCCCTAATGGTACAAGAATGGCAGCTGCCATGGACCCTAGAACTTGCAGGACATGTCTGACTTGGACCTTTCTGTTCTGCATTAGAAATGACACTTGTTGGCGAATAGAGAAAACTCTTTCCTGAGGTAACCTTGCAAACATCTGTTTTGTGTTTAATTCTGCTCCTATATATGTAACAGATTGATAGGGCAACAAATCAGATTTTTCGAAATTTACTGTAATGCCTAGTTGGGTGCAGGTTGATATTGTATAATCCCATGCCTCTAAGAGTTGATGCCTGGTGGTAGCAGTTAGGAGCCAGTCATCTAGATAGGGAAACACCTTGAATCCTTGACATCTCAGGTGAGCCGTGACTACTGCCAAATATTTGGTGAACACCCTGGGGGCTGAGGTGAGACGAAAGGGCAGAGCTCTGTACTGATAATGACTGGCCCCTACCCGGAAGCGAAGAAATCTCCTGGAGCGTCTGTCCATTTTGATATGGTAGTACACACATCCTGAAGATCTATGGAGCACATCCAGTTGCCCTGACCCAGAAAGGGGAGAATAGACTGCAGTATTACCATCCGGAACTTTTCTTTTTGCACAGATTTGTTCAATCTGCTGAGATCCAGTATTGGTCTCCAGTCCACTGTTTTTTGGTACTAAAAAGAATCTTGAGTAAGTTCTGGATCCTAGATGGTCGGCGGGGACTTCCTGAATGGCTCTTTTTTCTAGCAGTTTTGAAACTTCAATAACTGCTTGATCCCTTAGATTGGGTGGGACATCTGGGATGGACCTTTTTGACTTTAGAGGGGGTTGATTAAAGGGGATATTGTAACCTCCGGATATGATAGATCTATTTGTCTCTTGTTATATTTTGCCAGGCTTTTGGGTACAGGGAAAGTCTTCCCCTGACTGCCTCCAGAGGTGAGCAGTCGGGCAACCCATCAGGGATGCTGGAAGGGTTTGGCAGAGAAAGTTTCTCTGTCACCCTGATTTTGCAGTCCCCCTCTGCCACGAGGGCAGCGTCTGCCATTGTTGTTTGACCCTCTGCCCCTGGGGGAAAAATCACCACGTGTGTCATGCAAGGGTCCCTGGGACTTACGAAACTACATCTTTCCACCCTTCTGACCTTTGGGATAAGGTCTGTTAGGAGTGGAAAAACAGACTCCCATGGCAGAGAGAGTCTTGCCTTCCTGCTCGCACCTGGTAAGCATGTCTTTCACCTGAGGCCCAAAAAGCGAGGAGCCATCAAGGGGAGTATTTGTGAAGGACGCCCGAAAGGGTTCCGCAAATTGACACAGCCACAGCCAAGCATGTCTCTTGAGAGCCACTCCTGTACTTGCGGCTCTGCTCGCTCCATTGGCTACACAAGAAATTAGCCTCATGGAGGAGTTTACTATAGAATTAAGAGTCGCAAGCTGGGAAGCTATTTTGGCTGATGCGCCCTCAGCTGTAGGATCTTGTAGGGCATCTCCAAGCTCTTTTAGGAGATTCCTTTGAAGTCGTGTAAAATGAGAGAGATAATTCAGGGACTTCATTGAGAAAGTCGCCGAGAAAAACATTCGCTTCCCATATCTGTCCATCGTCCTAGACTCTTTGTTTGGTGGATGGGGAGACAAAATTGTTTCTGCTCTTTCTTGGTGGCTGCTGCTACCACCATGGCATCAACTGGCACACCTTTAGAGAGAAATTGTTTGTCCTGGGGGGCTGTCATGAACTTATTTGGTCTCCTCGGAGTAGGTTCCACAGAATCCGGAGCTGACCAAGCCTTTCGATCCACTACATACATGAGTGGATTGAAAGGTGGAGTCACCCAGGAGGTGAAGGGTGGGGAACCAAATGCCTCCAGGTATACAGACTCGTCCTCGGTGAGGGCTAGGAAGACCAGCCACCTCTCTGCCTAAGCATTTCAAGGATGTCCGAAAAGGAAACATCTTCAGAGGGGGACCTGGAGGACTCTTCCGATTCATCCAGGTCTGTATCTGAGGTGACAGACTCAAGGGAGTCTAGGTGCTTCCTCTTACACTTCTTCCGAGGAGGGTCCTCTGAGTGATCAGGGGATGCCTCGGAAGAAGAGGGGTCTGACCCCAATGGGGTGTCCTGGGGCACAGGTTCCCTACACTTCTGGGCCAGAGGAGCAGAGGTTGGCACAGGCACCACAAGAGAAGGAGCCGATGGGGCTGATAGTAGGGCTGCTTCAGGGGACAGCACATTCCGCATGACCTCGAAGGCGTCACGATCCTGAGACAAAGAAAGCTCCGGCTCCAAAGAGATGGGAGTCCTTCTCCGTGTCAAAGGCGACGGCTCTGAGGCCGATGTGGGAGCAGAGCTCACCTGTGCCAAAGCTCAGAGAGGGAGAGCGGGGTTGGACAAGGGACCGATGCCACTTCCCCCTAGGAGCTGATGAGAGAGCTTCGGCGCCCAGATCCCTCGATGGACGGAACAATCGAGGTGATCGGAGCAGACGTTGGAACCAAAGAGGAGGTGATCAGGGCGGTCGGTTCTACTATCAGCACGTCCATGGTCTTCAGCTCCTAAGTGTAGTCGGAGGAGGAATGGAGATGGAGGCGGATGGAGCCGCAAACCTGCTGAGGTGGGCTGGAAAGTAATTTCGCAAGGACCTGTGATTTAAGCAACCTGCTGACTACTCTCTCCATGTCTTGATCCAATAACCTGGAGGATTGGAGAGGAGTGGGATGAACAGCGATGACTGCATTCACTTCCTAATAAAGGTGACTGTGGCACTGAGCGAATCAGCTCTAATGAAAGAGACCTTGCTCGCTTGTGGCCGAGGATTGGCTCCGAACCCAAACAGGAATAACGAAGACGAGATGGGACAACTTATCATAGATTATCTCCAGGCAGTGCATACCACCTATCTTGATTTAGCCAAGTCATTTGACACAATCCCCCACTCAGGTATTATAGAGAAACGATTTTATTCCACAGCATAGGAGTCTCTGAGTGGATTTTCTTCAATCTGGCAGCATATGACAGATTTTGAGTTAAGGCTGAGATTAAACAGCTGCCTTATGTGCGGGTTTAATTCCTCATTTAGCTCCCAAATGGCAATTAACCCCTACATTAACAGATGGGTAGCTAACTGGCTCACTGACAAGAAATATACTGTCAAAGTGGGTGACAGAATTTATTTCTCAGAAGTCTAGGCAAACTTGGGACGGCCTGTGGCTGACCAAATTCGCTGATGACTGCAAATTGGGAACAATCATTGAGACCCCCCATAGATGTTAATACACTGGGGACAGGATTAATGCAGACAAATGACTGGTGTCAAAAACATGGATTAAAGGTAAAAGCAAAAAAAAAAAAAAATGTATTATTATTCCCTTTAAAAAAGCTGACATCCATGCTAATTACATTGTAGACAGCAGTCCCCTAAGTGTAGACCCAATGGTACGCGATCTGGGTACTCAAGTTGATAGCAATCTGAACTTTGACCACCATGTATCCACAGTAGTAAGAAAACCCTTCTATGTGGCACATCTTATAAGTAAAGGCAACACATCTAGATCCAAAGATGTTATAATTCCATTATAATCAGTCCTCATTAGACCAATAAGCGAGTACAATCCTCCCTTTTGCATACACCTCACCAGACACCTGCAACAATTGGTGACATCACAGATGTTTCTCACCAAGAAATTACAGGGTACATAACACAAGTCTTGCGTAGAAAGACCAAAAGCATGAATGGATCTAATTGCTTGACTAATTGCAGTAAGTCTGCATAAACGGATTTGATTGCTTAACTAACTGCAGTAAGGCTGCAAAACTAATTAGTAAACTCTTGAGTCCACAGCTGCCAAAGGAGCCAGGTCTTAGAATTTAATACTAACACGTGAACTCTTGTTAGTTTCTCTCCAGTATGGGGGAACAAAAAAATTTATTATCTCTGGTTTTGGGGGGTGGATAAGCAATCAGATATATTTTTAGCATAAATTAGTGTATAAACAGAGTCTTGCTTGAAAGATCATGATGTGTCCACAATACTTAGTGTTCTGCATCTGCCTGTATAATATTTGAGAGGTTAGCACAGATAAACGTTCAGTATTCTTCAAGTTGCAGTCAGCTAGGACATTAAAAGATTTTAAAAAAAACTCTTAGGTAATAGTAACAAATAACTACTGTTTGTGGAAGTTTATATCATTGCAAATATTCATTGTGCATAATTTTATATTGCAGTAAAAAAGTCTATGCCCCAATACAATCAAGAATACACCAAATGCACACCATAGTCATACCACACACCTCAGATGCTTGGCAACCCAGGATCCCAGTATCGCCAAACGGCAACCCACAAAAGAGAGACAGAAAGCGGCAAGGCAAGATAGACCTGAAGCACCTCTGGATACCACACATAGACCCTCACAACACAAAACAAAGGAGGAACCAAAACAACCACCACAAATGAATATAATCTGGAACTATTCTAAGAAACTTTTCAGCAAAACAGAATCAAGCTTATTAGAAAAAGAACTCAAGTTTATACCACAACAAAGAAGCAACCTAATCCATACAATCATTGACCTAAAATTGTTTACCAGGAAACAACCTCAAAATTCATTTTTGCAATAAATAAATAGACCCCACCACCAACACCAAGGTCACAGTCTGCAAATAGAGGAAACTAAACAATTTTTGTCCTCCCCCACACCTTATCATCACTGCCTTCGAAAATTTATGCAAAGCAGACATTAGAAGAATCCTGCAGAATCCCACAAAGAAAAAATATTACAACATCAACAAGAACAAACTCAAAGGCCTGAAAAACTTAAGCAAGGACAAAACCAGAAAAGTCAATAAAGCTGACAAAGGCGGGAAACTCTAATTACTGACACCTCAGCTTATAACCTCAAGATCCCCGAAATATTCAACAGCCCCACCTATTACAAAATCAGCACCCGCAGTAAAATTAAACTTGCTTACGAAGAACTAATCAGAGATATTACCAACCTCTATGAAGGACTGATCAGTAACAATCTGCTCAAAACCACACAAAAATGCCAATGACCCACCCTGCAGACCAATTATCTAAAGCGGGGGGTGCATTACACAACCCATATCAATATGTCAATGTATCTTGAAGTCCAGCTCAAACCTCTTGCGGAGAACAACAAATCCTTCATCCATGACACCTCAGACTTCCTGAAAAAATTCGGGGCCTCAAGATCAATAAACACACTTGGTTAGTCACAACAACCCTGACCTTATTCAACACCAAAAAAGGGGGACAAGCCATAAGGCTTGAAGCTCAGACACCCATCTGGCAGATGTAAGACTAACAAAAGTACAGTCTTCCAAGAGCAGAGTTGCAAGGAAGCTGAGGTTGCAGGCTCAAAAGGGCCTGAGTCAACTTTTTTAACACAAAATGAAGATCTTAGGGAGGAGGGGCATGCTTCCTGGTAGGTCTAATATGAAGGACACCTTTAAGAAACTGTTTAGCTTCAAATCTAGAAGATAAAGGAGGTGATAAAGGTAGACAAGCAGAGATAGCTGACAAGTGGGGTCTTAAATGAACAGTAAGCCAACCCAGCACTGTGCAATTCACACAGATAGGATACAACCCAAGGAACACCCAAAGAAAGTAGATCCAGGTCACAAGAAAGACACCAAAGAGAAAACCTATTCCATTTATGCAAGTATGACTTACCTGTGAGCAGCGTTTCCACCTATTAATTTTTTTCCAAGACTATCTGGTAGCCTGGAAAACACTGTATGAACTCCGGTATTCTTTCTCAAAAAAGAAACAGACTGAGTTTGTTAAATCGGTGGATTTATGTTTTTTTTTGTTTTAAATAAAAAGTAGAACAAATCCACAGGATAAAAGGCATCACTGAAAAAAAAAGGAGGTTTCCCCTCGTCTGACAGCAATAACGTCACAAAAGGGGCGGAAAGTGGGAGGGGGATGGGTGGGATTGTGGCATCTACCCTTATTGGATGACATCAAACCCCACCAGCAAGAAATAAAATGAAATAAGATATAAAAACCCGAACAGGGCACTTAACTGAAACAGTCTGGTGAACTAGCAATGGAATGGGCATGCAGACCAACGCTCAAGAGATGACATTCAGACCGATGGCAAAGAAGTTCTGAGGATGGTACATCCAAACATCACCTTTATGCCCTGCACTATGCGAGGAGCATATGTGTGACGTACGGTGCACCTTAAAGCAACCTAAAGGCTTTGATATACTGGCTGGACATTGGGCTGCCATTAGCAGGAGATCCCTACTGTAATGAATACTCCAACAGTGAAATGGAAGGGCATCCATGGACACAGACCCTATTCCTTCCCAAAATATGGTACATCATTTGGTTGGCATTGGTGGGATTCAAACCCTCATCAATGTTAGGCCAGAAACCACAACTTTATGCATATAACACAGCATTTACTCTGCAGCACAATTCCAGAGTTATGGATCATAAGCTGAGGGTCATGATTGTTACTTTTTTTTCTTTTAATTTCTTCCCCAGGCCACTTCCTGCTTTATTACACTATGCATACTATTATCTAGTCTACTACATGCATACCATTCCACAACCAGTTCACTGTAATGGCATTAGTGAAGCCAACACACGTTTATGTACAGAATCTTTAAAAACATTTAAGATAAAATGTTACCAGATGCAGAATAGAGTGTCTGATCATAACTCTTGTATGTCAGAAGAGTAAACAGAAACAGCAATAACTATTACTAATGAAATACTAAGTACTGCAAAGACTACTTATTTTTACAAAATTTTTCACTGGCCATGTTCATAGGTAGGTACTAGGCTATTGGCCCTAGGGCCTATATAAGCCTAGCCAAAGGTACCCTGGCTTTCGCCACCCAAGAAAATTATTTTCCTGCATCACTGTTGAGCAGAGCCACAGAAGTGATCTCCAGGGTGAATTTCCTATCTCCAATCCAATCATCAAGATTTTTCTTGAATTGTGCTAATGAGGAGCTTTGTTTGATATAGATAGGTAGTTTGTTCCAGAGTATGGGAAGTCTCTGGGACAGGAATCTATCCCTCCAGCATGTTCTGTTTATTGTGGTGACGAGGTTTAGGTCCCTAGAGCGTGTAGCTCGTAGGTATTGGGATTTATTTAAGTGGAGCATGTCTAAAAGCTCTGGGTTTGACATAGCTTTGTGTGTTAGGCAGAGATCGCCTCTGAGTAGGCAATATGCAATGGAGTAAAGCTGCAGTATTTTTAGACGGTCTGCATAGGGCATCTCTTTGAGGCCGGTAATCCTCTTTGTGAGGTATTTCTGTGGCCTTTCCAGTTGTTGTAGATGTCTTGTGAGGTACATACCAAAAGGGGCATTGTACTCTATAATGGGTCTAATGAGTGACGAGTAGAGGGGAACAATGACCTCTTTTTTCCTGGATGAGAAACCTTTTGTGATGAGGTGTGCCACATAGAAGGATTTCCTGACTACTGTGGCGATGTGATTATCAAAGGAGAGACTACTGTCCACCTGTGTCCCAAGGTCTCTTATCACACTTTTGGTGTTAAGTAGACTACCACCTATGTGGTAGTTCATGGGTACTGAGTTTTTACCAAAAGGAATGACAATGCACTTTTTGGCATTGAGCTTGAGGCCATGGCTTTGACACCAGGCATTTGTCTCAGCAAGGCCCTTTTGTAGGATGTCCACATCTTTTGGAGTTCTGATTATGGCTCCTAGTTTGCAGTCATCTGCGAACTTCTTTAGGCAAAGACCTTCTGTGTTGGCCTGTACTTCAGAGAAGTAGATAGCAAACAGGAGAGGACCCAGGACTGAACCCTGTGGTACTCCACTTGTCACTGGTCTGAAGCTGGATTTGGGATTTTATTATAGGGGATTATAGGTTCGTACTAAGCTAACTGCCCTTGCGAGCCATTTTAAGCCTAGCCAATTATCCCTTGTGAGACTCAAACCCTGCAACTTGTGCTTGTAAGGCAAGCACCTTAACCATTAGGCCACCCTCCCAACCCCTGGGGAGGGGAGGGGAGTCTGCTACTTTCACAGTGTGGGTTCTATCAGTGAGCCAGTTGGCAACCCATCTTGTGACATAGGGATTTATACCTAGTTTAGTGAGTTTATCTATAATTCCAGAGTGGGGGATGGTGTCAAAAGCCTTGGCGAGATCTAGATAGGCTGTGTGAACCACCTTACCCTCATCTACGGCTTTGGTGACTGCTTCAAAGAAGTCAACCAGGTTTAGGAGACATGATCTGCCTTTTACAAACCCGAACTGGGTGGGGTCCTGAGTTTGGAGATTACCAATGTCATTGTTTATAAGTTCCATGATGATACGCTCCATAGCCTTGCAGACCAGGCTCGTTAGGCTAATGGGGCAGTAGTTTCCGGGGTCTGTGGTGGCTCCCCCTTTGTGGAGTGGGATAACTGTCGCTGTGCGCCATTCAGTGGGCACATAGCCTGAGGTGAGGCTATGACTGAACATGGTACTTAGGTGGGGTGCCAGTTCGTTCTGTAGTTCATGTAGAACACAGCCTGGGATGTCGTCAGGTCCCATGGATGCTGTGTTCTTGGCTTTGGATAGTGAGTTTTTTTACCTGTGTAGCCGTGATTACAGGAACTTTGCATTCTTCTGGTATAGAGATGGGCCCTTTAGGGGATGACAGAGGGGTAAAGTTAGCAATGAACCTATCTGCCAGGATGTTGGCAATATCCGTTGGTTCTGTACACTTAGTGCCATTGTGCTGTAACTCAGAGCAGATCTGAGTGTTGCCATTGAGATTCTTGACATAGCTATAGAATGCTTTGTGGTTGTCTTTAGAGTCAGTGGCGATTTTGCTTTCATAACTAGCTTTGGAGGATTTTATGAGGGATCTCAGCTTCTTACTGAAGCTGACCAGGGAGTTTCTCCAATCATGGGATTTTACTCTTTTTTGCAACAGTTTCTTTCTTCTGTTGTAGAGTTTGTTTATGGCAGGGGACCACCAGAGTGGCTTCCTTTTTTTTAGAGGATAGCATCTTGGTTCTGTTAGGGATTGCACGATCCATGCACTCATGTAAGTGCTTATAAAGTGCATTTGTGTAGGATTCAGCAGTCATACCTCTATTGTCCATCAGCATGGGTGTCGTGAAGTTTGCCACTTCTGTCTTAAGAAGCGTGAAGTTGGCTTTGGAGAAATTTTTTACTGTGGTTTCCCTAATGGGGGGTGGGGGAGCGATGTGGATGTCTATGGTGATTAGCTTATGGTCGGATCTGACCAACGAGGAAATGACCTCTGGTGTGGAGCACTGGTTGCCCATGTTGGTAATAACCAGGTCTAGGATATTGCTGCCCCTGGTGGGGGTGTGGATAAGTTGATCCATGGCATTGGAATTTATGAATTCCAGAAAACGTTGAGCACAAGAGTTGATACATGAGTAGTTTTCCCAGTTAATGGTAGGGTAGTTGAAATCGCCCATTATTTGGGTGTTAGGTTGTACCCTAATATTTTCCAGTGTATTCAGAAATGAGGAGTGGGAATCCTGGGACATGGTGGGGGATCTGTAGCAAGCTACAATTTGGATTGCAGTCTTGCCCAGAGTTAGTTGCACTTGGATAATCTCGGATGAATTATGCTGAGCAACTAGCCTGGAGGTGTGGATATCCTTAATGAATATGGCACGCCTCCGCCTTTAGTGTTTCGGTCCAGGTTAGGTGGCCGAAAGGTGTGGTATGAATTACAGCCTGGTAATGCAGGGGTACTCTCTGGAGCCTTGAGCCAGGTCTCTGTCACCACAGAGATGTCGATGTTCTCCATTTTAAGGAGTGCGAGGTGGTTGGTCAAAACAAAATTCTAGGATAAAATTTGCATCACATCTATGCTATAAGTGATTTAACAAGTGCACAGTCACCTTAATTAATAATCAATTAACATTCCCACTTCATAAACATCTCCGAAATCAACCACATAAAAGTGCTTAAAGCATACACCTTCTGCTTCCTTTTTACTATTTGTAAAGTTATACTTAAATACAGCTAATCTTGCACAGTCAGCTAGTATGAAAAAAGCCTAAACAAATAATCACAAAATAAAACCTGTTTTTAGCACACAGCCTTACTCTATGCATTAAGCTACCAGTTTCACAACAGCAGCAGCAATAAATGCAAATTTATATATAATAAAGTGTGAGAGCTGTGATCTGCAAAAAACCTTTTTCATTCACTAACCACTTTTAAAATGCATCTGACAAAGTTAAAACAGCAGTAGACTTATAAAATACAAGTCTGTACAACATAATGGAACAGAATGATTCTTGCCTTACTCACCTTCACTGTAACACAATTCCCCCAGAGTTGATATACACACAGCACATTTCAAAAGTAGGACAAAGGCTTCTCAACAGTATATCTACAGTAAATATCACAAAAAAACAAACCACTGAGATTCAACAGACCATGCATATACCTGCAGCTGCTGCACTGTGCACTGGTACAAACACAGGCTGCCCATCAGTGCAGCAAATGACAAAGGTTTACAAATCAGATTTAGCCCATCAGTGATCTGATGAGAGCTGGAACAAATGACAAAGCTGAAACCCTGTAATCCATTCCCAGATAGGACCTCAGCCTTGCTCATTTGCCTTTAAATTTGACAAAAACTAGAAGAGTCTGTACCACGCTAAAATGAACATAGCATGACACAAAATGCCAGGAAGCATGCACGAATATTTCATTATCTTTTTAAACATTTATTAAATCAAATTTTAAATTTAAACACAATTTTGCATTCCCAGAAAATAAAAGCCTCAACAGTTTTCCATTTTATCTTAGTACAGTATATACTTTACTTTCATTCACTCCAACATTTCATAAATTGCTCAAGTCCTGTCTTGCCTTAAACCTCACTTTTCAGCATTATTCTGAATGCAATTATCCCACAAATTCCGTTTATTTCCAGGAAATTGCTCTTTCCCATCAATAAAGATCCCACCTCCAGTTATTTTATCTCATTTAAAATATGCAATGCATCCACCATAGTTGGTTTAAATTTTGATTCCCCTTTTCTAGCAATTATTTTTGGTAACTAATAGCATTAAAACTTAACAAGGGCTTACTGTGCTTCCGTAATTCAGATCCTATACCCCAGCTCAAAATCATTTCTTTAGTTACTACAATTTGTGCCCCTAACAGCTTTGTCAAAGTACTCTGTCAGGAACTTGTTAAATTCCAAAACCAAAATGTTCCTAATTTCTTCTCTCTTCTCATCACATCTCCAGCATTTATTACCTACTACAAGAAAAATCTATTGAACTTTGAGGAATAAATCCAAACACTTTCATGCAAATACTCTAAATCTTCCAGACTTAAAAGCATAAACTGGGGCCCTACAGAGTTCTTCCCTTAGCAATTTCTCTTTCTACTCACTTTTCCCAATCTTTTATAATCTCCCGACTTATTTTTTAAGTTATCATGTAATATATTACACACACAACTAATAATTCATTTTTAAATAATTTCTGCTCTAGACTCAACTAAAAACTCTACAAAGATGGTCCGTCACTTAGCACTCCACTAATGATTTCTCTTTGCCTACTCTACACTCAATTATCAACCACTGATAGAAGGCAATCTCTAGCCTGCAGTCCAAACTTAACTTTGGCTTCATCCCACTACATTACATTTCCCACCCAAATTAACTACTCCCAGTACACTGGTTCCTTTGCTCTTCTCCTCCAGTAAGCTACATCTCTACCTCGCCTATTTTCTATAATCCTACTTGCAAAAATCCCTTGTAAAATCTTCTCTCCATTTCCATGCTTAGTTTTTGAACACTGTCTGCTATTTTACGAATACAATATTCTGTATGGTTGTTACTATCCTCTTTAAGGACCTGCATCCAAAATCTGAATCTCTTTCAAACTCTCGCACCACCACCACCACCAATTCAACCCTGCCCTTTTTAACTTTGTCTTACACCCTTTTGCTTGCGTTAATGTATATAAACCTTAAATGGATAGCTTTAAATTTCACTTTCAAACCAGGCAACTGTAAACAACCTTTCTTGTATGTGAGAACCACCTTATACCACTTGACAGCCTCCCCTCCTAAATAAATCCTTTGATCTCTTTATTGTCACCCACACCTTTTCATCTGGTCGATAAAAATATGCCTGATGCATACATGAAACTAAAGGAACTAAAACATTTTATTGCTTGCTTCTTTCTATCCAAATCCATAATAAAGAGCTTTCATCCATTTATCCATAACCCCCCTTTTCCCATTTTTTTCCATCACTGAAGTGACACCCCGACCTTATGTGCAATCATCTAGAGCCAAGGTTTACACTTGACATGGGTTAAGTGTGATATCTAGCACCCGACTCGGACTTGAACTGATACTGTCTAATAATTAATAATTAACATGGACAATCATGAATGTGTACATATGTATGATCACTACCAACAATAGGTAAATATTGCCCAAGGATCCTCCAAATATTTCTTGCTTTTGCAAAATGCTTGTTATACTGGATTCTTTACACAGCATCATATGAAATGTAAATTTCTCTATCTGTATTCATACTGTATTTAGGTTAGCCATTTCTCCTCTATAACTGTTTAAGTTACCCTCACTGTATTGTACAATATTAACTATATGCTGAAATTAGTAGCTGCCTAACTGGCCCAGAATGCGTTTGAAATTGGCCTAAAGACCAGACCATCAATTTAGTCAACTAAGTTTATAAATCTAACTAATGTATTTAAAGCTATTTATTTATTTTTATTTTATTTATTTACATTTGTTGACTGGGAAAGTCCGACTGGACGTAGGTCCATTTTCAGCGGAGGCCCGGGGAGAAAAGCTCCACAATTAAAATATTACAGACATAGTTACAGTTGAAGAACATAGTAATTAAAAATAACAAACATAGTTACAGATGAAGAACATAGTACATCAATAGACAACTAGAATCTTTTTCATCTGCATCTGCGAAGTACATAGCAGACATTAACAACTGTTGCAATAAGAAGTTCCTGCTGTGTAATAAGTAGCTATGCTTATGAGCATCCGAGCTTGCTGTAATCAAAAGTAGTTAGTGGGGTGGAAAGAGAGGTAGTGGGCGAAATTAAAGGGGGAGTTGCAAGGGCAATAAAATCTAATACAGTTAGTTTAATTACTGATCAAACTCTACCTTTCATAAACACTTTCAATTGTGCATTTTCTTGGTTTCCACATTCCTCTGCTTTATACAAATTTTCATAATATTTCTGAAATATCTCCAATACCTCTGTAGGATCTCATTTATATTCTTGTCATTGGCTCTCTAAGCTTGGTTACAACTCCAGCTTTGTTGCCCAAGTTGTGACAAACGTTTTTGCCCTCTACAGTGGTGATTAAAAACAGTGACCAGCAATCTTTCTGAACTCCAACATATTGTACAAATACTCCCATATTTTCCCTCTAACACTCTTGATTTTTTTTTTTCTGTGAGGGTTCCCTTCTGCAATACTTGACCATCCATCAACCCCTCTGTATAATTCTTACTGCTTTGTTCCTACAGCTCTTTCTCCTTTACAATTCTTCCATGACCTTTTTTTTTTTTTTAAGTGCAGCTGCAATCTATTACACTCACTAACTATTCCTCCTGAATTTTTATCTACCCAATAACTCTCAAATCATGCCCACTACTCATTCCATTAATTCCTTTCATTTTAAAAACAAAGTAGAAAAGTGTCTGTGTATCATGTTTATATAATCAACCTGCATCTTTACCTTGTTTTTTTTTTTTATTGGTGCATGATCTGACATCATTATCAGATGAGTATTATAGAATATGAACAGCCAAAGCATGTGTTTCAAGGGAATTGAGTATGAGACAGTTTGTGTAAACTGAGATGTACTGAGTACTGTGAACTCTGAACTGTGAATAATGGAAAAATACTGAACAAATAAGATTCTGCCTGAAGGCAAGAAATGTGCCTTTTATGGAAGTATATCAGATTTTCTCTTCTGCCTAGAAATATGATGATGTGAAAAGTCTTATGTTTACAGGTAAACCTTTGATTGGTTAATTGCCCTGTGTAATGATCTAATTGGTTCAGTTTTATATTTTTGTACTGTCAGCAATATCACCAGTATTTAAGCTTGTTTATTACTTTGTTCTGGGAGTCTCCCTGGTAATTTCCATGAGGCTCCCACACGTGTGTACTGTTAGTTAATAAAAGCCACTGAAAGAGAGAAAGAAATGTACCTGTCTTCATTTTTAAAGTAATGTACGACTTTACAATTGGTGCCGTTTACTCGGATCTGAATTAAGAGCAAGCTGCAGCAGTTGAGAACTGAACAAAATACTGCTAAAAGGGTCCACAACAGATTTTTCTGTTTTTGTAGTATTTCTTTCATTTTTCTGTCCCTGTCTGCCTTCTAAAGTTTTATGAACAATTTTTTTTTTCTATCTGACAAAGTTATGATTTCTCTCCTTCAGTCATTTTAAGGTAAGTGGCATGCATTTCTTTTCTGCTTTGAATACGCAGTATGAAAGTGGGGTTAATACGGAAAATAAACTGGCGTCATACGTATGAAAGGAGGAATGAGAGTGGGGAATAAGATGTTTTTATAACGCCTTAGCCTGTGGTAAACAGGTATAGCTTATTGTATGAGAGCGGGGTAAAAAGACGTTTTTATAACGCCTTAGCTAAACCTGTGGTAAACAGTTATAGCTTATCGAGTGATAGTGGGGTACTGAGTGAAAATGGGAGCGAGTGTGGGAAAAATAAATGAGCCAGAAAAAGGTACACCAGCTGGTTATATGTTTTAACCGGGGACAGTTGTATGTTTTTAAATCAGTGGATCGCCCTTACTAAGGACGATGGCAATCTTGCTTTTCCGGAAAATGGTAGTTTTAATAAAGATGTTCTGACTAATTTACGAAAAAAATTAAAAAAGAAAGGAAAAATACCAGGGTTGTGCTGGGCAGCTTTTAATGATTGGATGTGTGAGGAAAAAGAACGGGGAAAAGATTCAGTCGTTAGTAGTCTTAAGGATAGTCAACAAAAGTTAAAAGAGCAGATAAAGGAACTGCGACAAACTACTAAGAATCTACATATAGCTAATGGTAAACGTTTAAAAGAACCACCCTTTAAGGGATTATATCCGGTACAAGAATTAAATAAACTACAAATACCCGAATCATCTGAAGATGATAATCCATGGTTCCCCCCACCCCCTACGGCTCCTCCACCGCAATATCAACCTTCACAACTACTGGATGGAACTCTTAGTTCTACAATACTGAGTGAAGGCCAGCGGACGGAAGAGCAAATCATTCCGGACCCCAGACAGGGTGATCAGGTGATAGGAGGCCAGCATGGCTATAGAACAACCTGATCAAACAGATACAGGCAAATCATCCCCTAGAGTAACCCGCTCTAAGATGAAGAAACAACACAAAATAAAAGTGCAAATGCTTTTTGACCCTAGGTCCAGTCAGCCGAAAATACCTGAAAACAGGAAAACAGTTTATTCACACAAGGGTAAATAATATAAGCAATGCCCAATTTTGGTTAAGGACAAGGATGGTTACATTAGTCCAGATAAATCTCAAAGCTTTACTTCCGATTCGAGCACGAGCTCATCAGACGAAGCAGGAGTATTTCCACTGAGGGAGGTTCCAAATCCAGCACATGCTAGAGATGTGGAACAACCGGCTACTGTAGTCGTACCTAGGTCGGCAGTTGATTTTCAAGCTATTACTAAATCACTTCCACCCATTCGTAATAACCCAGCAAAGTTTCAACCCGTACTAGCAGGACACACATGTTTACAAAATCCTACTATAGAAGAAGTTAAAGCTGTCCTCCAATATGCTGTTCCAGCTGATCTGATGAAACCTATCTGGGATCATGCTAATGTCCCCACCCCAATACCAAAGCATAACACACAAGGGGAAAATGATTTTGAAGTGGTTAGACAATGAATAGTTGATGCCATTATCGTCATAGTGCCACCTACCCCAAATTGGTCTAAGACTAAATCAGTCATACAGAGAGAAGACGAACCTATAGATGAATACTTACAACTTACTGATGCCTTTGAGGCATATTCCGGATACCCAGAGCCCACCGAAGGGCCAGCACAGAGCCGGCTGTCAGCTGCTTTTGTGGATGGGTTACGCCCTCAAGTGAGAGATAAATTAAAAGAAGTATGTTTGAATTGGCCTAGTCTGGGCCTGCATGAGTTAGTTCAGCAAGTACAATACCTATCTGACCATTTGGCTAAAGAAAAAGAAGGATTTACAGGAAAAATTAGTACAAGCACAAATTCAAATGTGTAACGCTCTGGGCCAACCCGGTCACCGAGGTAGAGGACGAGGGCGGGGAAGGGGGATGGGTAGAGGTCACAGTCCAGCTACTCAGAATAAACAAAACTATCAAAGTACACAACCCACCCAACCCCAGAATCCAAGTAATCAGAATGAATGTTTCAATTGTGGCCAGATAGGCCACTGGAAAAATGAGTGTCCATATTTGGCAGAGCAACCTGCACCATACACTGAGGCGCCACAACAATGGAATTCTAACTGGACGCCAAACCCTCGACAACAACCACAATGAAGGTTCCCTGAACAGAAACAACAGCAGTTGTACCCCTTCCTTCCTGTGGATCAGGACGGGCACCATGTTATGTTACTAGTTAAAAATAAACCATATCAATTTTTAATGGATACCGGAGCAACTAAATCTATGCTAATTAGCAGAACAGCCGTGAATATTCCACTTTATAATAAAGTAACTAAAGGAGAAGGTGTCTCCGGTATACCTATCGAGTATTCTGAAACCGTCCCGGTCCCAATAACTTTGGGACCATTGCAGGATAATCATGCCTTTTTAGTAGGACCATCAGCGCCTTTAAATTTATTAGGACGAGACTTGTTGTGCAAAATGGGGGCCACCATCTTTTGCACAGCTGATGGAGTCTATCTCCAAGTACCTTCAGACCAACAGGACACTACTTTAGCAGCCTTGGATGATACCATCACATTGCAATCGATGTGTATTCAGTCAGATTCTAACAGAAATGAAGATTTGCACTCTCTACCCTCTTGCTTGTGGACAACTCATGATAATGATGTAGGATTTTTGACTTCAGCTATCCTTTTAAAAATAACTCTAAAACCTGGAGCAAGGTTGCCGCGAGTACCACAGTACTCTCTGACGGCTGAGGCTATTTCTGGTATAGCCCCTGTTATTTCTGCACTAGCACAGCAAGGGATAATAGTACCCACCCACAAGCCCATTGTAATACTCCGATATTACCAGTAAAGAAACCTGGTAAACAAGCTTACAGATTTGTACAGGATTTACGGGAAGTTAAAGCAGTTATGCCAGTCTTCCCAATAGTGCCAAACCCTGCCACTATTTTAAGCTGTATCCCACCTACAGCTAAATGTTTTACAGTAATAGATATTTCATCAGCTTTTTTCTCTATCCCAGTACATTCTGATAGTCAATATTTGTTTGCTTTTACCTACAAAGGGCAACAGTATACTTGGACCCGATTACCCCAGGGGTATGTAGAATCTCTGACTTTATTTTCAAGGGAAATGCATAGGCAATTACAAGATTTACAGCTACCGTCACGTTCAGTTCTAGTCCAATATGTGGATGATATACTTATAGCTTCCCCAGACAGTAACGCCTGTAAGGAAGATTCTCTTTTGGTGTTAAAATTTCTAGCCGCACGTGGATTTAAAGTGAATAAATCAAAATTACAATATTGTCAAGATAAAGTACAGTATTTGGGACACAACTGAAATGGGTTCTCGGCAGATACTCCCAAACCGTATCAGTTCTATTCAAACTGCATCTCGTCCTGTAACCCAGAGGCAACTTAGAGGGTTCCTTGGTCTAGCAGGATACTGCAGACAGTGGGTGTCTAATTTTTCAGAAATTACCACCCCTCTGTTGCAACTCTTGAAAAAGGACATTACAGACCCTCTACCCTGGACATCACAGCATGATGAGGCTTTTCAGGCAATCAAAACAGCCCTGGTAAATCCTCCTGCCTTAGGGTTACCGGACTATTCTAAACCTTTTGTTTTCTTTTGTTGCGAATGAAATAAGACTGCTCTGGGTCTCTTAACCCAGCAACGCACTGGAGGATACCGACCAACTGCTTACTATAGCACTCAATTGGATCCAGTTGCTTCTGGTTACCCAGCTTGCTTACGGGCTGTGGCAGCTGCTGCTGTCTTGGTAGACATGGCAGCTCCACTAACCTTGGGACATGACACTGTACTAGCAGTCCCGCATGCTGTTCAAGCCTTACTTCTGAAAACTAAAACACAATATCTTTCAAATGCACGCCTTACTAAGTATGAAATAAGTTTAATGGGAAATCCTGCTTTACAAATTAAACGCTGCCCACCACTAAACCCTGCCTCTTTAATACCAACCTCAGACGAGGGCGAACCACATGATTGTGTGTTAGTAGTTAACTCTGTTCTTTCTCCTAGGTTGAATTTATTTGATAGTCCTTTGCAAAATCCCGACTTAGTTCTTTTCGTTGATGGATCCTGTTTAAGAACAAACTCCGGAAAATTCCAAGCTGCTTGGTCAGTCTGCACACCAACTGAAGTATTGCAATCAGCACAATTACCTACAGGTGCCTCCGCGCAGGCTGCGGAATTAGTGGCATTATCACATGCATGTAAACTAGCTAAAGACAAGTCTGTTACTATTTATACTGATTCCCGTTATGCCCATGGTGTTGTTCATGATTTTGGCATATTATGGAAAGAACGAGGGCTCTTAACATCTTCCGGAACACCCATTAAAAAACATTTTTATATCAATAATTTATTACAAGACTTATTGTTAACTTTGAAATTGCTGTTGTTCAGTGTACAGCCCATCAATCCAATGACACTTTCGAGAGTAAAGGCAATAATTTTGCTGACTGGGCTGCTAAACAGGCTGCTTTCTCACAAACTGTTCAGAGTCACTTTTTGCAACCATTACAATCTATGAAAACTTTTGATGAAACAGTACTAAAAGCTTTAAAGAATGAGGTTTCAGAATCAGAAAGAAAAACATGTCTGGCTCAAAATTGTTTTAAATGATCTGATTTAATTTGGCAACATCCAGATGGCAGATTGGTCTGCCCCTATCCATGCTAAATTCCCTCATTAAAGCTCATCATTTGTCAGGCCATGCTGGGGTACAAGCTTTAATAAAACAAATCCAAAAGGATTGGTTTGCCCCAAAGCTTTCTGTTTCTGTACAGCACTTTGTGAGCAAATGCTCCATTTGTTTACAGTACAATATTTCCAAAGGCACAATGGCTCCCGCACAACCCTTACCAAAACCACTGGGACCATTTTGTGCTTTGCAATGGGATTTTATTTAATTACCACTTTGTGCACATCTTAAATATGTTTTAACTGTTGTTGATGTTTTTTCTGGATGGTTAGAAGCATACCCTTGTGCGAAAAATGATGCTATCTCAGTTGCTAAGAAACTTTGTTATGACTTTATACCTCGATTTGGTGTTCCTTGTTATATATATTCAGACCGTGGAACACATTTTACAGCTCAATTAATTGACTCACTGTGTACTATGTTGGGCATCACTCTAAAATTTCACTGTCCATATAGACCGTAGGCATCTGGAATCATAGAACGCATGAATCAAACACTGAAAACTAGACTAGCAAAAATTACTACTGAAACAGGCCTCACTTGGGTACAGGCCTTACCACTAGCTTTGCTCTCTATGAGAGCCCAAGTACATCCTAATAAAGGTCTTTCTCCTCATGAAATTCTAATGAGCCGACCTATGCGCATGCCCATGACTCCACCACCACCCTTTTCTGAGTACGATGCCTTTGATCATGATGTTATTGTATACTGCACTTCTCTTGTTTCTTTCTTACAGTGTTATCACCGCCAAGTAGCAGCGGCACAACATAACCCTGATCCTTTTACGTCTTCTGAACTTCAACCAGGTGATTGGGTGTACGTCGAGTATTTCTCCAGGAGAAAAAGCACTGCAACCTCATTGGAAGGGGCCTTACCTGGTTCTATTGACAACCCCTTCAGCGGTATGATTACAAGGCTCACCAACCTGGATTCATATATCACACGTTAAGAAAGTCGTCCCTTCTGAAGATCAAACACCTCTACCTTTCACAGCTCCAGAATCTCCACCTATCGCTTCCCGTACTCGAAGCCATACTGTTCCTGCACCTGAAGTCTGACATTTCTACAATTGGAACACTTCTCCATTCCAATACAATTCCACCGAAACCACCATTTCCACTAAAGTACTGTAAAACAATCTTGGTGGTTATTTTTGCTGTTCTTATATTTCTGCTGTGGCCATTTCTATTTTCCGCTACAGTAACACCTCATGCCAAAAGAACTGCATGGCATCCACCATTCAATACCTACCAAGCTATAAAATATACTTATGCATCATCCCTTAATGTCTCCAATTGCTGGATCTGCACTGCCATTCCTATGGTTCATGGGGGATTGATGCTAAATATAGTTCCTTTAGGGATTGAAGAGACATGGATGAATCTGATCTACGACACATCAAGAGTTATTTTGAAACACAAAGTAGCATTACAGTTGTCTGTCCGTCAAAATGGAACTGTGTGTTTCCAGAAACTTGATAAAATCAGAGTAGGGTGGAGCCATTGCAACAAAACTGTGGTATATAACTGCACTGCATGGGTTGTGTAACAGATTTCTCACCTATATCAAGAATTGTAAAAAAAACTCTATAGCTAACTTTTCCCAGAAAATAGAAACTGTCTACTGGAAAATATTTGAAGGGCAACAGAATGCTGAGAATTACTTTAAGCCTATCAATATCACCATTAAAGTAGAGAACTGTTATTTTGTGTGTGGAAGAAAAGCATATATATGGCTACCAGGAAACTGGTCTGGCAGCTGTTTCCTGGGTTACCTAGTTCCAGCTATCCGACATGTATCTACATTACCTAAGGGAAAAATTCAGAATGTTCGAGAGGTCAAGAAGCCTGCCAATCTGTTAAGTAAAGTCGATGCTTCATGGATCTATCATCATGACCTGGCTCATGCTAGTACCAAAGGACTGTCCCATATGGACTTGGGTGATGATGTAATATCATGGGCTGGTATAATTACGTCATACGGAGCAGTGAAATCAATTTGGGAACTGAGAAAGTTATCTAAACTGCTCGAAATTTTGAGCAATGCTACATTTTCTGCCTTAGAACTAGTAAGTGATGAACTGACTGCTATGAGGGCTGTAGTACTCCAAAACCGTATGGCCCTCGATTTCACCCTAGCGGCAAAAGGAGGAACTTGCGCTTTAATCCAGGAGGAGTGCTGTACGTTTATTCCTGACAATCAGCACGAAATTGAAAGTCACCTTGAACTGATTCAGAGAATTTCCAAACTTTCAGAGGCCAAAGAGGCCGACAGCTCAACATGGGCTTGGTTGACCAACCTTTTCTCAGGTTGGGAAGGTGGACTGTTGAAGCTGATTTTGTTAATTGCAGTATTAACAATTGTTGCTTTCATTGTCTTATTTTTAATCAAAGCACTGATTTTGAAATTAATGTCCTCAAAAGCTGTGAAAAAAGTGCCTAAATGTTATATGCCTGCAACTATGACTGTAGATAATGAAATGAAAATGTCTCTCAATGATGAAAAGACTAGTAGCATGGTTATGCTAGATTTGTGGCAGATGTATGACAGGTTAAATTATGATGCTTACACAGCATCAAATGGGGGATTATAGAACATGAACAGCCAAAGCATGTGTTTCAAGGGAATTGAGTATGTGACAGTTTGTGTAAACTGAGATGTACTGAGTACTGTGAACTCTGAACTGTGAATAATGGAAAAATACTGAACAAACAAGATTCTGCCTGAAGGCAGGAAATGTGCCTTTTATGGAAGTATATCAGATTTTCTCTTCTGCCTAGAAATATGATGATGTGAATTGTCTTATGTTTACGGGTAAACCTTTGATTGGTTAATTGCCCTGTGTAATGATCAACTGGTTCAGTTTTATATTTTTGTACTGTCAGCAATATCACCAGTATTTAAGCTTGTTTATTCCTTTGTTCTGGGAGTCTCCCTGGTACTTTCCATGAGGCTCCCGCACGTGTGTACTGTTAGTTAATAAAAGCCACTGAAAGAGAGAAAGAAATGTACCTGTCTTCATTTTTAAAGTAATGTACGACTTTACAGTATCAAAGTTTTCTATTAAAAATGCAAGCGCCAGTGAAATACAATTTCTACCATACCTCTCAACCTACAGATATTGAACATCTGGACAATGGCAATTTAAAATCAGGTATATATCTAGAAAAAAATAAAGACAGCTAATTAGTATGGAATATGTATATCTAGTAACATAACTCCTCCCACTTTCAATATGAATGTGGGATACCATTACTCAAAAACACGTTTAAAAAAAAGTGACAAAATGACACAATATAAGCAAAATAATACATTCATAGATTGTTACTAGGCTAACAACCTGGGGGGGGGGGGTCCCTTTCTAAGCCTAGCCAAGTTTCCTAAAAGAATAATGACATCCTGTATCTAAACCGGACACTGCGGGACACTCATGTATAAGCTAATTCTGTCCATAAGCGACATGGATGCCTGGCCAGGTGTAAATTTCCTATTCCCCATCAACTGCTCTAGGTTGTCCTTAAACTGGGTAATAGATGAACTCAGCTTCACATGGATGGAAAGCCTGTTTCATGGGAGGGGCAGTCTCTGAGACACATGTATTTCTCTAGCATGTTCTGTTTAAGTCACAGACAGAATTCAGGTTCCTAGACCTTGTATTTCTGGTACTGTTTGACTTACAAATATTTAAGTGTGAGTGAGGTTTGTGGATGCCTTGTAAGCCAGGCATGGATCACTCTTCAGCAATCTATAGGAGACTGAGTAGAGGGAAAGAGGCTTTAAGGCTCTCTACATAAGATAGGTCTGTTACGCCTTATATTCTTTTTGTAAGGAACCTCCGAGGTCACTCTAGTTGCTGCATTTGCCTGGTCAGGTACACACTGAAGGGAGCACTGCACTCTATGCTTGGTCTGATAATGGCAGGGTACAGTGGGATAATGAACTCTTTGGACCTAGATGCCATGCCCTTACTTGTAAGTTGTACAACATAACAGGATTTCCTCACCATGAAGGTACAGCTTCTGTCTATGTGCATACCCAGATCTCTGACCACTGGGTCGACTCTTAGTGGGGTGTATTATCAATATAGTAATTAGCAGGGATAGTTGATTTCCCAAAGGGTACAAGTATGCATCTCTTAGCATTGAGTTTAAGACTATGGCTTTGGCATCATTTCTTAGTCAGAGATAGGCCTTCTTAAAGAATAAGAAAGACAAACCAAGGCAGGCGGATGAAGACTGGTTAAAAACAATTCAAACAATCCAAGTAGAAGAATAACCAGTCAACACGGATGAAGCCAATGAAGTAGCAATTCCAAAGTTTAATAAGACAGCATAAAAAAATGATAAAAACATTCAAGAAAAAGACAAGCGCTTTCACACCTATCCAGGTTCTTCTACACATCTAAAAAGCAGGTATAAGATGCTGCTTAAATACACACACAGTTTCAGGTCTATCTCTTAAGGTCACCTGACCTAAGCAGTGGTCTTAAAGGAATAGTCATTTACACCCTTCCCTCTATCACGTTTTGTTTTGACAGTGAATTTCTTTTATCATTTCTAGACACATCACAAATGTGTTCACGTACATGGTCTTTCAAAGTTGTGTTAGTTTTATCAACATAAAAACTTTTACAAACAGTGCAGCTAGCTAAATAAACAAGATTAGAGTTCTTACATTTTGCAAAGAAATTGAATTTATAAACCTGCTTAGTCCTACGATGCTCAAATCTATCAGTAGTTTCAATAAACTGACACACATTACAGTCTCTACAAAGGTGAGTTCCTATTCTATTAGTAATCCTTGGTTTCTTCTGAACAGGTTTATAGCACAATTTTCTCAAAGAAATATGGTTCTTAAAACAAAATTGAGGAACCTTACCTAAAACAGTTTTGTTTCTATCGTCACAAGTAAGGACATGCCAATTTTTTTTAATAATTTCACAGAGCTAACATCATTTGAGAAGGTAATGCTCATTCTCAGAGTGTCACGTTGTGTCACCCTAGAACTCTGGGTCTTGACGAAAGAAATATGGTTTGGCCTGTGCATGTAATATGGTCTCTGATGTTTTACTTATGCTGTTTGCTCTAAATCTGACATTGATAAGTTATCAAGAATTTGCTCTAATTTACATGATTTGTTGATGAGAGGTAGCATTACCACAGAATTGTTTGAATATTTTCTGATTGAATACCCTACCATTCCTATTTTACATGGCCTTCCCAAAAAAATTCATAAATCCCTGGAAAACCCTCTGATGAGGCCTACTGTCTCTGCCCATGGTTGGGCAACTGACCCCTTATCTACTTATGTTGAAAAGCAACTGTGACCAGTATTAGATAAAGTTAACACTATTCTTAAAGATACTAAGCACTTTTTAACATCTTTGAGTGATCCAGTACTAAAAGCTGTGACAATTTTCTGTTGGTTACAATGGATGTGGTTATCACTTTTCACAGACATACCAAATGACACAGGGATTGAATCAGTTACTCTGTTCCTATCTAAATATTTTGATTACAGTGCAGGACATATTTATAAACATACTTCTTGATTTTATTCTGAATAACGTTTTCACTTTTAATGATCAGCTATACAAGCAGAGGGTGGGCGTAGAGATGGAAACCACCTGTGCCAATAGTTATGCAAACCTAGTGATAGCTTATTGGGAGACACTATGTCTTTAATGAGAGCAACCTTTTTAAACAGTATATTCCATACTATGCCAGGTTTGTGGATGATATATTTTTTGTATGGGAAAGTTCTGTTTTAATGATGCGTGACTTTGCTGAATACCTGCAACAGACAACCAAGTTACTATGATTTACCCCTTAGTTCTCTGCGCTGAATACTGAGTTCTTAGAAGCTAAAATCACCAAGAAACTGAATGGTTTAGACACTGAAGTTTACAAAAAATCTTGTAAAAAAAGTAGTACTTTACATAGGCAGTGTAGGCACCCACAATATATTTCCAGGAATGTTTTGAAAGAACAGTTCCTTAGGCATGCCAGGCTCAATGCAAATGATGAATGTATGGTATCTGCTTTTGATGAGCTAATAAATGATTTTAGGTGTATGGGCTACCAACAGCATAAGAAAGATGTAACACAACAAGGGGTTCTATCTAACAGGAATGCCCAGGCCAAACCATATTTTTTTTGTCAAGACCCAGAGTTGTAGGGTGTCACAACATGACACTCTGAGAATGAGCATTACCTTCTCAAATGAGGTTAGCTCTGTCTGTGAAATTAACAACAACACACTGGCATGCCCTTACATGTGATGACAGAAAAAATATTTTAAGTGAGATTCCTAAATTTTGTTTCAAGAACAATACTTCTTTGAGAAAAATGTTCTATAAGCTTGTTCAGAAGAAATCAAAGATTACTAATGGAATAGGAACTCACCCTTGTAGAGATTGCAATATGTGTCAGTTTATTGAAACTAATGATAGATTTGAGCATCCTGAGACTAAGCAGGTTTATAAATTCAATTTCTTTGCAACTTGTAAGAGCTGTAAACTTATTTATTCAGCTAGCTGCACTGTTTGTAAAAGTTTTCATGTTGGTAAAACTAACACAGGTTTGAAAGACCATGTACGTGAACACATTTATGATGCGTTTAGAAAAGATAAAAGAAATGCACTGTCAAAACATAGTTTAGGTGCTGGAAGTACCCATGAGTTTAAGTTTACTATGCTATGACTTTCTTATGTCAGCATTAGAGGTGGTGATGTCAGCACTAAAACAGAATGTATTGAAACTAAATGGATTTTAGAATTACAAAGTGACAGAGGGAAGGGTCTAAATGACTATGTTCCTTTAAGACCACTGCTTCGGTCACGTGACCTTAAGAGGTAGACCTGAAACTGTGTGTATTTAAGCATTTTATACCAGTTTTATTAGATCTGAAGAAGCACCTGGATAGGTGTGAAAGTGCTTGACTTTTTCTTGGACGTTTTTAACATTTTTATACCGTTTTCTTAAACTTTGGAACTGCTACTTCTTGCAGAATGCTAGTGTCTGCAGGGCAGTCAATGATCACCCCTAGATTGGAATCACCTGCAACGTAGTCTGCCATAAACCTTCAGTGCTTGCTTCCAAATAGATGTCAAAAAGGAAAGGTCCCAGTATTGATCCCTGGGGACTCCGCTACTGACTGACTTCCTAGTGGAGGTAATCTCACCTATTTTGACCTCCTTGGTCCTATCAGTGAGCCTGCTGGCTATCCAGTAGGTGATAAAAGGGTTTATAGCTAATATAGGAGTTTGTCTATAATGCCTAAGTGGTGTACTGTACCAAAAGCCTTGGCCAGGTAAAGGTAAGTTGTGTGGACAGTCTTGCCCTCGTCCATTGCTTTGGTGACCCTCTCAAAAAGTCCGCCAGACTTTAATAGGCATGATCTTCCTTTAACAAAATTGAACTGTGATGGGTCCAGCATTTGAAGTTATCTATGCCCTCATTTATCATGTCCATGATGATTTTTTCCATGGTCTTGCATATGAAACTGGTCATATTTATGGTCCTGTAGTTTCCCAGATCAGGGGGTGGACCTCCTTTGTGCAGGGAATGACTGTAGTCATCTTCCATTTCTTGGGCAGGAAACCTGACTGCAGGCTCCAACTGAAGCATGATTCAAGTGGACCAGAACTGTCATGCTTCGTGGTATTTAGTAAGCATCCTGGGATGTTATTGGGGCCCACTGATGTAGTCTTTTATTCAGACTATACTTACTGTGGGTGGCTTCACTGAGCATTTATTAAAGTTACAAAACCTTCAACACAGTTTTTAATACATTAGTCATCTCCCCTGCAGTTGTACATTTTCATCTCCCCTGCAGTTGTACATTTTTTGCTGTCAGCAGCTTGACCATGCTTTCCATCATCCATTTGTGCCATACAGTCCTATTTGTTCACCCCACTCTCCCTGGTATAGCATACCACACAATGCAGACATCCATGCAAGCTGTGCATGACTGCACAAATCACTTATTCAGACCCATAAACCTGGGGTGTACTTAAAGCAATATACTGACATAACTCTCACTTGTCTGATGCTACAGAGCATCCACTTTGCTTCAAAATTTTGCTACTGCCTCATAAAATTACTACTTATTTGTACAAGCATGGACAATTCTGGTCAATAATGTAAGACACTAACATTCTGTATTTTCAAAAGACTCTGATGGATCTTTATATATGTGGATATTCTCTAATGCACAGAATGGGTAGCACTCTGCACATACGAATGCATGACCCCCCACTACCACCCATAATGTTAACTCCCCCAACAGATGCGTGGAAGCAAACACTAGAATTTACAGTTCAATTCACTCTGCCACTGATTCCATAATTCTCATCATTTGACAAGACTGTGTCTTATTACGACAAATATCAGAAAATATTATGACCTTGGCCGCAAGACACTTTGGTTGCATACAAGAAGAAAGGGAACATAAAGCATATGAAGTGATTAATGAAATTACTTGAAATTCAGTTTTTAATTCTGACTGTATTATAGTACAAGGAAATCTGCACCAAATATAAGCAGAGCTGTTTCTTTTATACTTTAATATCTTTCATGTAGTTCCATATTCTTACTTGCTGTCACGCATCATTCCTGACATTACTACTCCCTTTTGCATCTGACAACATCTTGGTGTGGAAATAATAAATACATCACTCAGTTAAGTAACATACATTTATGCACTAGTTTCCTAAACTTACACTTAAATAGAGACAACAGACCTTAGATCGCAACATCTCTTCCAAAGTGACTGTACAAAAAACCAACACTAACAAAAAAGTTCATATATGATGACGAAGATCATGTTCTTTACAAGTGTAACAATTCAGGGTTTTTCCAATCCTGTTTACACAGGAAAGATGTGCAGTTTAATAAGTTTGCAACATGCCAGCTGCAGTTTCAGGATTCACATTAATGTGACACAGAGTTATCATCCATTGCTCAAAATACAACTAGAATCTTGAATGACTTACAACTAATGTCTGTGTTTGTAGTGCACCATCCCACCTTCTGTTATATGTCCTGCATATATAATTTTACTATAAATTCCAATATGACAGTCATAATTACACCCTATCAAAGCTGCTGTTCTAATTGCATCAGCTGAATGAAGAAAATGGTTTTAAGTTTTTGAATTTCTTTTAAAGCACTACAGTAAACTATCCAAAGTAGTACAATTTTTTTTATCACATCTACCATGCTAAAACATTTTTTGTCCCCAATATATCCAAGTATTAGAAATAGTAAATATGTTTTCATCCCACCACATTCTGAATTTTAAGACTTGACACTTTGCTGCTCTATACACGAGATGCTCCAGGCCCTCTGACAGCATATTAAAAGAAAAATCCAGTTGCCATGTTAAAATGTACGTCACACTGTCTTGTAATACCAATGCAATAAAAGACATTTTCTGTTGTAGTACATCCACCCATACTTATTATCTGGTACATGAATGCATACTATCTTCCACTGGTTTGGATTTGGAGCTATAGCTGGAATCTACATATATAAACTGTTCCTTCCTGCTTGTGGTTTGACTTCTATTCCCACTTCACATAGAAGCACCTCTTTCTTTGCTCTAGCAATATCACATGACTTACAACATCACACAGCTAGGTACTCTGTATACACAAACTGTGATTTAAATGGTGCAGTCAGAATTTCATGGAACCTTGTTATTCAAAGCTAAAATTTGGTATTTTCCAACAAATACTTGGCAGTTGAGTAGTACAAATTCTATCGGCTTAATTTCTCCATTGATAGAAATGGACCCCATTCCTAGGTCAGGGAACAATTACAGTTCAGGAACTTAGCACTGTTTCAGTCTTATGTTAGTCAGAAGTACTGTTCTCAGCACCCACAATGTGCCAGAACTGACTCCTCCTGTAATTTATATGGAGTTACATGCATTGGAAGCATATCAAAGTATAACTGCAAATTCTTTACTAGGCCTGTTGCTCATATTACTACTGGAACTCTTTGGGTATCTTTCTAACACACTGCTCTTGTTTCTGCCTGGTACTTTTGTCCTTTCATGGACTACTATATCTGGTTCTCTCGCATCTACGTTTTGAATTGTTGGTAACAGGTGATCCCATGGGATATAAACTTCATTTTCTATAATACTTTGTGATTCACGTTTCCACTGCTTTTTGGTTACATATATATTGCAGTGTTTGCAAAATCTTCAATGCCACACTGCTGTGCCTTTCAGTATTACAGGCCCTCTACCATGAATGTATCACTCCCAGCAACAACGTTTTTTTTTACAGAACATGCATTTGTCTACTTCTACATGTTCAATGGACTTTGTAAACCAATGTGTGTGTAGTCTATTATCCTGGGCTGCCATTATTAGCCTTTCATCTTTTAGTTTCAATTCACCTCTCCTCAACCATTCCTGCATCAAATCTTGGTCAACATGAAGCTGTTTTAGGAGATCTCGACTTTCCACTATACTTATGGATTTACCTATTTTCTTTCCTTCTCATCTGATCCTTTTCCTTATATTCCCTTCTGCTTTTTCGTACATTCAGTTGCTGTCTTACGTTTGATTTCTGTCTAATTCCCACTCCCATTTCACACCAAAACACTTAAGCTAAACTAAGCAAGAATGTCATCTCCAACTTCTTTTCCTCATGATTTAAAACTTTCACTATGTTTGGCTCTGCTGAGATCATCAAATATGTATGCAATCCCATGACTGAAGATCTATACATGTAATCAGTTTCGAGGAGACCCAAATCTCCTTCAAAGAGAAGAATATGCAACCGTGGTATATAGCTCCTTCTTGAAATATCAGCATTTGAAATGCCGGTGTCGACATGCCCAAAAAAAAAAAAAGGAAAAAACAGGAGAAAAGTGAATCTCAAAGACTGTTCTTCTCCTTAAAACTTTTTTTGCAGGGGGGAAATCCCTGCACATGTGCAGAGAAGACCTCCAAACTTTTTTTTTAAGCATTACACCTTGGCATACACTGATTTTCATATATCATTTGGTAAGAGTGAAGCATTACATTCTTGTTTTCCCGTCCAACTGATCCAATACTTTTTGGGTCCAATCACCCCAAAACTAAGTTAGAACAGGAATAGTAAACTGGTTTATAGCTTGGACTTTATGCCTAGATGTTAAGGCAGTTTTCAATATTAGTTTTAGTCTTTTGAAGTATTCTTTATTCTGTTTTATTCTCATTTGTTCATGTTTAGCTCTAACACCGATCCAGTGAAGCACAGTTATTGTATCTTGAGAAATATGTCAATTCTGAGGTCCTGCTACTGAATTCACATCTTCCATACCAAATATTCTCATTTTTTTTTTCAGAAAAAAAATAAAAACTCTCCCATTATATTTTCAATTCTAGGTCCCACTGATTTATTTGTTTTTTAATGCAAATTGGGTTCTAGTCACAATATAAATACTCCCCCACTAAAAGCTCATTATTTCTCCAAAAATTCTCCAATGATCCATAACGGTAGTTTTAGGGGGGGAATATGAATAAATTCCAGTATAATCCTCCTCCTCTGCCTGCCAATAACGCCTTGCTACGACAAACCTACCACTGCTATCCATTTCCCCTCTGCTATCCCTCATGGGGGGCCTCCTCACAATCAATATTACCCCCGCCCGGTTGATAATCTGCTGAATGCCCATCTTGAAAAGTCTTTGTCAAGTTTATGTTTTTAATGTTAATGGGTCCATCTATACTGAGCCAGAAGATATAACAAACCAACTGGCAAACATTTAGTTATAACTTTACCCTTCCCTCTCACCTCCAGGAAATGCCATCAAATATAACTCCCCCTACTCTCAAGTAGGGAACAGGTCCTCAATGATCTCTCTAAGGCCAACAACACTACATTGATGGGCCAAAACATTATACCAGAATGTCTTCTAAATAGCATGAAACATGACCTATCAGGTCCTCTGGAATTATAATTTAACCCTATCCTCCAAATAGGCTACATGCCTCATGAATGCAGAACAGCAATCATTATCCCTCTGCAGGAAACTCTCAGATACTGAACCCAACCCAGTCTGGGTTTATCAAGGGCAGGTCATGTCTACTCAAGCTGGTTCTTTGATAGGTTTACCAAATCCATAGATGAAGACAAAACGGTTCACACTGCCTACCTTGATCTGGCCAAGGCATGTGACACAATACCCCACTTGGATATTGTTGATAAAAATGCAAGAGGTTAGATATAAACCCTTCTGTCACCCAGTGGATAGCCAGCTGGTTCACAGACAGGATCTAAGAAGTTGTAAATGGAGAGTCCACCTCTACAAACTGGCCAGTCACCACTGGAGTCCCTCTGGGATCAGTCCTGGGACCTCTCCTTTTTGGCATCTACTTCTCTGAAGTAAAGGCCAATGTTAAGGGCCCTTGGCTGACCAAATCAGCAGATGATGCAACTCAGGAGCAGTCAAAGAACCTCCAACTGGCACAAATGTTCTTCAAGAAGGTCAGACAGACAAATAACTGGTATCAGAGCCGTGGACTAAAACTAAATGCCAAAAAATGCATACCTTAATCCTTTGGGAAGTCAGCCACCCCAGGTAACTATCACAATGACAACACACTCCTAACAGTCGACCCAGTAGTCAGGAACTTGGGGGCATACATACATAGACAGTAATCTAGCCTTTGACCATTATTTGTCTACAGAAGTGAGGAAATAATTCTACGTTGTGCAACTTATAAACAAATGGCACCTAGGTCCAAAGGGGTCATTATTCACTGTATTTCACATTCATCAGTCCTATCATTGAGTACAGTGTCCCCTTTGGTATATACCTAGCCAGGCACATCCAACAACTGGAACACTCAAATAGGTTCCTCGCAAAAAATATAGGACATACATAAGTTCTACACAGACTGCCTCAAAGCTCTATCCATGTACTCTTTCTCTACAGCCTGTTGAGGGAAGATCCATGCCTGGCATACATGGCATCATTAGACTCCCCCCCTCTGAATGACCAATCTGCATGTCCATAAAACAAACACTACAATTACCCTTTCTAAAGGCTTAAACCTTACCTGTAATATAAACAGGACCCTGCTGGAGTGATAGGTACATATCCCAGAAACTACCCCCCCTCCTATGGAATAAGCTCCACATCCATGTGAAGCAGAAGTCCTCCCTAACCCAATTCATGGACAACTGTAAGGGGAATAAGAAAGTCATTCCTGGTTTGGCACCTATAAATCTAATGGACAAAGGTAGCCTGTAAATAGCTCCTCTTCCAGGCCCCTACTTGTAAACAGTTTATCTCACAAGGTCATGCTTACTCTTAACAATGGTACCAGAACTTGTCAGAGATTTGGGATACATGGCTAGGTTTAAAAAGGCCCCAGTGGTCATTAGCCTAGTACATAATTATGAACCTACAGGGAACAAAGAACTCAAGCAAATAATGTTAATATATCACGAAACTGCTTGGGCATCGCCTACAGAACCCAGATTTTTATCAGTCTACAGAGTCTAAATTCAGGAAATGTGGCTTAAGCTAAACATACAAAATGTGTTATAATTACTGCTGATAGGGGGAAATCTTGAAGATGCAAGGTCTGCTGTCATGGAATCAAATATTCAGTCTGAAAGAACAGCAAGGAACAATTTCAAAAGGAATCTGACATTTTGTGAAAAAGAAGGCTAAACACCTGACAACAGAGGCTCTGCAGTTAAAACATCCAGCAAAATCTACGAAAAGTAACGTCTTCCAAAAGAAAAACAAATGCTGGTAGGTCTACATACATCAAAAGGAGCTTTATGAAAAAGTTCTAATCAAAAAGTGGCAGAAGACGTATTTAAGTTGCAATACGCACACAGAAAGATCATGGAAAGTATCCATCTTTTTAGGTAAACAAGGGAGTGGCTACTGGTTCATGAAAAGCAAATCCTTAAGACGGCAGGCACCTACAGCATTGGTGTTGCCACTAAAAAAGGTCTGCACTATGCACCACATTTATGCAGGCCCTTGCCTGAAGAAACTCTCACTGATGTCCTTGACAATCATCAGTGCACTATAACTGCAGTAATAAATTATACATGTCGTCAAGATTGCTATTAGTGTTGCAGGAATGTCTTTTTATCATCATATTGTACTGAGGTCATACTGAAAAAGGACCTTTAAATCCAGCTCACTTATCAATTATAAAATACATGACAATAAATGAAAGCCCAATTGTTCAGGAGTACCAAAGTCTGACATCAAATACTCCAGCACAAACCAGTATGCTTATTCATTGCAGCTTCTCACCCCTAATACTGCTGCTATACTTGACCTACTGCTTAATTCCACGTTTATTCACTTGTAATTTATTTACACAGATGTAAAAATATCAAGCTTAAATTATTTTCTGCTCCAAGCTCCCTTCCAGCATTTTGGAAGCATGTCAGACTGGGTTGATGTTCTCTACATAAACAGTAAGCCCTGATAAAAGCATGCCTCATTTCTTCATCCTTGCTAAAAAGTAATAAAATTAATGAAATAGTTATCTTACAGTGTGGTACAAGAATCAGAGATGGAGTTAAACATAAGGACAGAGCAAAATGATGCAAAACATCTATGCTATCTATGCAAATTTTAACACAAAAATTGCACAGATGCACATGAAGAGACAGACACACAGAGACAGACACACACACGCATGCACACGTGCACAGAGACACAGCCAGACACGTGCACAGAGAGACAGCCCGACAAACGCACGCAGACACACACAAGCAGAGACACAAACACACGTACACACACAGAGAAACAGACACACATGCACGCACACAGAGACAGACACATACAAAACCATAAAGTCTGAATTAATTAGGCAGGAAACTAAGCAGTTGCCGAAGACATGAAGTGGGGTCAAAGGTCAACTGTAGATAGCTATTTCCTGCTGTAAACATTTCAACTCCAGCTCAGCAAAATATTTCACCCAAATATATGCTCCATTTGCATACCACACAACCTCTTAGCGCAAGAAATCTGGACAAAGCCTAAAATAATGGGGGACCAAAGGCAGAAAAATGGAGACAAACTTTAAATATTGTTATTAAATCAGAAAATTGCTGGAATAACAGGGTTTGTATTACAGTGCATTTTTTGAAGGATATGTAGTCTGACACTGAAATGTATGGTCATTATTTAGTGACTTCAATCCCAAGTGATTTGCTGGAAAACCACAAATTTTACGAGAAACAGACCAACAACATGAGGCAAAAAACTAGACTTACTGCGAAAATCTGTACATTTGAGAGGGCTGTGCGTTTGGGAAGACTAGCAATGCTGGCTTAACACATGAGTCAAGAGAAGTACTCCATAATTTATAATTCAGCTTCATTCAGCTCTTCCAGCACAGATGATGCAAGATGGAAGTGGGTACTGCCATACTAACATGTCATAATGGAATGTTCAAATGCAACAAAGTTTCTGTCAGTCAATTCTACACATTAAGAAAGAATTTCTAATACACTGATTCAGAAGTCCGCATCTCATGCGCACAGAGAATCAAGATGCATATTTTACTATGGAAAGGCAATATACAAAGGAATAATTTGGGGGGGGGGCATCTGTACAGCTCCCCACATATGTTAGCCCAGAAGGTTTAGGATTTTTGCATGTAAGTGTTTGCACAGGCATTTTTATACCTGAAGCAGACCTTCCAGGAATTTTTCACAGGTAGACAGCAAATGCTAGTGGTGTGACAGAAAACAGAAAGTTAACTGGGAACAAGTTTTTGGGGAATTCAAACAGTTGTCAGACTTCAAAATTTCCCTACTAATTAATTTGTCAGAAACCTGGGGGAAAATGGTTTGAAATAAGGCACATATTCTTTTGAGCTGGGATGTAGCATCTGAATTGCCAGACACAGTCAGGACCCTCCACCTCCCAAGTTTAATTCTACCGGCTGTCAAAAAAGCAATTACCAATTACTAGAAAATGATCATCAAAATCGAAACCACCCATAACTGGAATACTGAATACTGTAAAGGAGATGAAAGAACCACATGTGGAATCTTTAGAAAAGGGAAAGAGCAAATTACGTAGACGTTAAATTTAATTTGCAAGGAAAATGCATGCAGAACATATTCAATAAAAAAATTAAAAATAAAATACATGCAGAACAATGTTCAAAGGGGGGTGTAAGGTTTAGGAAATGGCAGAGATTGAGCAATTTCTGTAATGTCAGAATGAATGGAAAATGTTAAAAAAGAAAATGTATAAATGCAAAAAATAATGAAAATGATTATGGCTTGTTTTACTTTTTTACTGATGTATGGAGACTCATGTGAAAGCTTAACAAAGATGTTTTAAAAAAGATGAATATTTTACTTTGTGATTCAGTTATGATTATACATTTACAAATCAGCAGAGTAACTATTTTAATATTACTCACCGGATCAAAGGGCAAGACCATTTCATCCTTAATGCCATACTTCTCTCTTAATGCCTTTAAAAATAAAGATAATAAAAGGACATCAACTCCAAAAGAAAATTCTCAAATAATCTGCAGTGTCAGCATTTTGCAGAATTAAGCATATTATGGCAGTCTTGAGGGTGTTCACAAAAAAGAAACAAGCTGTAACCTACAAACCGCTTTACTTTGCGAAACTCTTAAATCAAAAAAAGAGTCAAAATCACCATAGAGTGTTCATTCGAACCCCACAATCCACTGGGCAATAGTAGAAAAAAAAAAAGTCAGCATATAAAAAAAAAATCCAAGCTGCCCACTAACAAAAAGTTTATTAAAACAATGCGCACAAGGGCTAGCGCTACGTTTATCACATCTGCCTGGATAATACACACAACAGCATCCGATTTTTATTTAACTAGAATAGTCTAAGAGTCAATAAACCGTCTGAAGTCGTTTTAAATCATCTAAAAGTCAAAACCTGTTATACACATCATATTTAAACATAAATAATTTAAATCACATCAATTTTGTAGTAGCCTCCAAAACAACAAAAATGCAAATTAAAATCCCAACAAAATGTATTCAATCAAACAAATATTTAAAATATTTAAACAGACATTTGTATATGCGCACTTTTAAAAATAACATTCAAATGTAAAATGTTCTAAGCCACATTGATAATCCCATACAACTGCTGCTGCATAATAAATTTAAAATGCTATATAACCATCTCAAATATCTACAATTAGCAGTATAAGTGGTTGCACAAACATATTATTCAGCTATATATACTGCACTTATACTTTACTTATATACAAAATGGCATGCATGTTTAGTATTAAATAATAGCAATAATTAGCAATAATACTGTGTCTTATAATATTATGTACAAATATAATAAAGATAAATAATAAAAATATTTAAAAACATCTAAATGATTTAGCATAATTGTAACTGTAATAAATGATCATTCAATAAAATAAAACACAAAGCAGTTTCGATGAATGAAAATATGCATACTGAAAATATCTAATATAATATTAACAGCACAAAAACAATTGATACCAAGCAAAGATATTGATAACAGCTGATATTATAAACATAAAAATATGAAAATTTATGATTAAAAAAAATAGAAATACTTGTATTTTATAACATTAGGTGAATCAAGAGTAATAATTGGCTACTATGAAAGTATAGGCCTGCAATCTGCCATCCCGAGCAAGCAGAGACAAATTTGAAAGAATGATGTAAAAATCTATAAATATAAAAGTAAAACCAGCCAGAAGTTAATAAAAATGGTATATTTATAAAAGTATATGAAAGTTTGCAGCTTATGAAATAGGTTTGACCTTTTTGCGGCTTTTCCTGGTTTTGAATGAGATATGCTTTACTGAATGATCATTTATTTTTTTATACTTACATTTTTTAATTTTTAGATGCTCACTTTTCTTGTATTATTTGCTGCCTGCCTCTGTAATGTAATATGCTTGAAAGATGTTTAATATCTTATGTTTCCTTATATTTATCGCTTTAATTGCATTAATTTTATTTGTGTTTTAGTCTATATATAATTATAGTATTAAATACTTATGGTGGCCATTTTGTTACTATACTTTATTTGATGTTTTGTGAGATTGATAGTATTATTTTGTGAAAAATATTAATTACTATTAATAAAGACACATGTAATGCAAGTCTTTTGAATTTAATTAATATAACATATATAATTGTATCAAATACTGTGTATTAGTATAGTAATTATTTACTATTTAATTTTTAATTGTTTTATGTTTACAAAATGTAATTGGCATTTTTAAATGGGCTAAAATGATTTATTTTACTTTAAAAGATGTAAGCATTTAAATGCTACGCAGTCTTGAGGGTAAGCTTATCTAAGATCATTGTCTTTCAGTATTTTAGTTTCAAAGAGATGAAAATCTTTTCATTTCAACAAAAAAAAGGGCAATAATGTAAATAACTTACCATAACAGCATATGTTCTAATAAGATCCCTGTTGCAATAACTTCTACCACAAAAGTCCCATTGCCAGTCCTGACTTCAAGAGTGTTGCTCTTTCCCCCTCCCAGCCATGGAGGCATTCTTATCCAAGGGACATTTGTATGGAATATTATCCTTATGTTGGGAGCAAAGTTTTTTGCTTCTTTTGCATAAGAAGCTTTTTTTTTTCTCTCCTCCTCTCAACAACTGTCAGCTACCCATCAGCCCTCCATCTTGGCCAATCAGCCCATTCACTTCCCCTTCAGGAAAACAGCACTCTGAGAAGGATCATCACTTAGGCAGCCATCATGGGATTTTCTCATTTTAGCCCTAACCTCACAGCACGTGACCAGTAACGCACTCCATGGCTTGGTTTGGAATGAACATCAGTGAGGTTGCATCATCCACTTCTGCAAGTGATATCACCCCTCAAGACTGCCTTGTTTCACTAGGAGTTAGTATTCCTATATGATCTCCTGTTTCTACTGGGGAATCTATCATGGGACCATATTCTCCAAGCATGTGCTCCCACACTGTCCACAAACAGACAGATGAATTGTTAGTGCAGTGTCCCTACATCTGTTCTGCTGCCAGCGCCAGCAGGCGGCTGACCTGAGTTGTAGTCAAGGCTTTATCCCTATATGCCAGATCTGTTTAATGACCAACAATCAGGAGATAAACTCCCCATTTGACTTCCTGGATCCACTCTCACCTTGGAGGTCTTAATATGACCCATTTCCCCACTCTGACATAAGAAATTTTTGTGAATGCTCCCCATTAAGCATCCAGACCCATTACAATAGAAACTATAATTGAGTTAGATAAGGAGCATATGGGGGGGGGGCAGCCCTAGGATGCTAAAACCAAAAAGATGGATGGGAGATGCAACTGCAACAGTGGCCCTCTATTTCCCTTACACGGCTGTACTACTCGCATTGCATTTCTCACTGTTGTAGTAGCCATACCCCTTTTGTGACTATACCCAGTTAATGACTGTCAGGTGGTCGATGGCTTCCTCTAGTAGGATGAAGAATGCCCTGTAAGATGCCATTGGCATTGCCTGCTCTGTTTCTGGAAGGGATAATGTGCAGAACTTGGAAATTGTGTACAAAGAAACAGCAGCTGCATCCAGTATGGCTTGGGTAGTTACCTGGCTTAGAAATGCTATAAAGCTACAGCAGCAAACATAGCCCTTGAGGTTTGTGACCCAATCAGCCCTTGACAGTTTTGCCATAGGCCAATAAACCAAACAGTTGATTCATTGCAATGGGTCATTTGGAAACTGGTTTCCTTTTCCTCCTACCTAATAAAGGGAAACAAAGCTGAACTGTATTAACTATGTTTTTTGTCCAATCCAGGTAGTACCTTAACTCCCTATGCACATTCAAGAAATGTATTATTTCACTTTTGTTCTGTGGATTTGATAAGAATGACAACTATATGGACTCATTTAAACAAACTTCAGTGACCATTTTAGATGTGAAGAAAGGGTTTCTGCACAGCATAAAAGTCTGTATGAAAGGTCACAAAAGGTTCTTTGGTTATCAGCATCCATAGTGCAGACATCCTTCTGGATGATACAATCACCAGTAGAACAACTGTCTACCGAAAAAAAAAACATAAGGGGTGTAGCCACAGTTGATACAAAGAGGACCTGGATTAGCTTTTCCAGAACAAAATTAAAACCTAATCATGGAATAATATCCTGTCCATGTTGACTCAATATGTAACATCTGTTTCAACAATTTCTAAACTGGCAGCATTGACATAAAGGGAGAGTGAAAAGGTACACAGACAAACCCTCACCTGTACAATTCTGACAGTAATGAAGAATCAATGATACTGATGCTGAATTGGTATTTTGAGGCTTTCTCGGGCACCAAACAGAAATCCTTTGCTTCACTTATTAGATAAGACATCTCTGCAGCAGGCATTGTTATTTTCCTCAGTGTTCAGTAGATCCTCTTGTCAATATATGGTTAAAGCATAGCAGACCAGGGCATGCATGCTGTCAAGTGTCAGTGTTCACAGATTTGATGACAGCACCAAAGATCCCTGGAGCAGAGTCAAGACATTCACATGCTAAGGTAAAATGACTGGGCTTCCCTCAATAGTTTCCAAGAAAAATGAGAATGCAATGCTGCCTGGGCCAAAAGGGTGCTACAAGCATCTCTGGCACTCTTTCATTCACTTTTTGGATCACCCTGGAAAGTAGGGGAAACAGAAACAGAATACAGAAGCAGACCTGCTTGGTTGATGGAAATGGCACACACTACTACTGCTGTTTTGTGTGGCTGCATGGAGTGGGACTTTTTTTCAGCTGTCTACTGGTTTGAAAAGCAAGTACACTGCATCTATGGACCAGGCCCAGAAATGCATCTCTATCCAGCATTCATTCATCATAACCTGCTTTTCTGCTGAACTCAATACCAACCAGCAGAAGAGAATATGCAGGAGAACCTTAACAACATTTTGAATTACTAGTTATCTTTGAGATTCGATGTGACCATCACAGATTCAAGAAGAATTGCACAAGAACTGGTCATGGAAGAATTGGCATTCCAACGCAGAGCATTTCTCAAGACAAAAGTGGATACAAGAGTAATTAGTTCTTTTTATCTATTTGCTACAACAGTGTGTTAATAAGCAACAACCCCCCTATGGTGTTAGGAGTAGTTTTGGATATTTTCCAGACTTTTGGCAGAGTTTTAGGCTTGTAATTTTGCTAAGTCAGTACTGATCGAGTGTGGGAGTTCTGAATCAGAGCTAATAAGGAATTTTCCAATTGTGTCTTGCTATACCTATGCATAATATTTATACTGGGGAAAATGTTAACAGACTAGGTGCAAAAGTAAGTGACCTCTTGTCTAAGCTGGGCAACTTTCATATGCTTATGGGAAGAATCCAAGCAGTGGAAGCAATAGTTTTTGCTCCACATTTAAGTATTTACACAGGAAAAAAAAAAAAAAACTAACTGAAATCACCCAAAGTTAGGTCTGTATAGGTTCATAGGTAGGTACTAGGCTATCTGCCCGAAGGCATTTATAAGCCTAGCCAGAATGTGTTGGCTTTCGCAGCCCCCTTAGATTAGTTCCTTGTACCTCTGTCCAGCAGAGCCAATGAAGTGATCTCCGGGGTAAACTTTCTGTTTCCCATCCACTCGTCAAGGTTTCTCTTGAAGAGTGTTAGCGAGAAGCTCGGCCTAATGTAAACTGGAATCTTTTTCCAAAGCATGGGAAGTCTCTGGGACAGGAATCTATCCCTCCAGCACGTCCTATTTATTGTTGTGGTGAGGTTTAGATCCCTAAAGTGTGTGGCTCTGTTTCGGAGGCTGGGGGTTTCCACATTTAACTAAGTATGCCACTACCCTGGCAATTATAGGAGGATCAGCTCTTGCACAGATAACTCCCTACTGTAACTTGGGATAAGGAAATGAAAACTATTTAACACACTGGAGCTTTCCCTTCTAAATTTTTGAATATTTCTTCAGTAGGAGGTTCAAACAGCAGATTCTTGTCTACCCACATGAGCAGTTACCTTATTTAAATCCTTGAGTATTGTCATCTGAGAACTGTCAAGGACCTCCCCTGCTTTTGGCTTCAGCCCATAAAGAAGCTCAGCTTAGGATCTTAAAAGAGTCTGACAAAAACTCTAAAGGTCTGTTGCTGCCATATAAACTTCTTCCCTCAATGTGGTCAATATCTGTACCCTCCCAGTCACTGAAAAGCGGGAGGAAAAA
The DNA here is from genome assembly GCF_019279795.1 of Protopterus annectens. NCBI lineage: Eukaryota > Metazoa > Chordata > Ceratodontiformes > Protopteridae > Protopterus > Protopterus annectens. The sequence goes on along the minus strand of NC_056730.1, from coordinate 562,407,092 downwards.
CGTAGAACCCGTCTTGATTCAGAGGTGCCACTTCTCAATCCACAGTGGGGGTTACTGGAGAGACATTTGTAGGAATCATGAACTCTACAGAACCAGCCTGCGCCCACGAGTAGGTATGAACAGTGCAGTTTCATATGACGCAAGAAAGGTATCATACAGGGCCTTCTAAACCTAGAGGAATGATGACGGGTCACAGTGCCTTATACCAAAAGGTCCATGTAATGTTTCTGGACAACTGAGACTTCTTTCGCCTCCCATTTGAAATTATGTTTCATCTAACACAAGATACAAGGCATCACCAAATTAGATAATCTTCTGCATCACACCAGAAGATAAGTGCCATGGGTGCCCATGTTGTAAACAAAAGGGAGAGACATCTAAAAGGGGTAAGCCAAGTGTTCACCCTCTAACTCCAAAGATTCCCTCTCCCTTGAGGAAAATTGTTCCCTTTTCTGAAGTGGGTGTCTCAGTATGGACAGATGGTCCAGTTTAGGTTGTCTGCTTTGCATGAATTCCATGCCATCCTGGCTAGCCTGCACTAGGCAGGAATCCTGTGGGAGGGGGGAGGAATAAGAATTTACATGTTGGCTATAAGGCAGACAAAGGCAAGGAGCCTGGAGAGGTGGACATCCAAAACTGGACACCTGTATCCCCAAATTACAGGGAGTGCCTGCACTGGCGGCTTGGGAAGTAGGGAGTAATCCAGGACCTCATCCTTACAACCATGAATACACTAATTCACAAGAAGCAAAGGCAAAACGGTCTTACTACATGGTAATTACAAAGCCAGTATTGTAATTTGGCTCCTACTATAAGAGCGGATAGACACTAGGTCCACAATCTTTGACTTGGAAGGGCATGCTTGGTTGTGTTGGAATAGCATCTTCTAGACTGCCAATGCCAGAGGCTTCAAAGAAGGCACATACCAGAGGAGAGGGGATGCAAAAGCACCTCTCTATATCTGAGACGCTCAAGCTTAATGACACTCTTAGGGAGTTAATGTCATATTCCCATATTTCTTTCTGTTCCTTTCTTTTGATGGTGCTTCTCCACAAAGGGGCTGATGAACACTTAGCAACACGTCAGTCTGCAGGATAAATACACCAACCATTAACTGCTGAAAAGTTTTTGGAGAGCTTGCTCCCTTCACTTCATGGTCTTTCTGCTAAAGCTAACAGAGAATCCACAGAATATGATCTCCTGATCAGCATCCAGGCAGAGGAATTTGCCTACTACATACACTACCTTTTCTGGATAGACATACCAAAAATAACATGAGGGGGGATTTGACCTTAACTCACAACAAAATATAACAAGGCAATTTATATTCTTTAGGAAATAAGGCAGGTATTCCAACTGGGCACTTATCTGCCTCTTCAGGAAATAAGGAATGTATTCCAATGGGGGACTTATCTGCCCACTCTAGAAAAAGCAGGCAGAACCACTGCAATGACAGTGCTTAACATACATGACACAAACTGTACTAAGGCAAGAAAAAACTAAATATGGCATAGGTAGATGTGACCTTTATACTTCGACAATGCTGACATCTTACAGTGGTGATGTCTGTCCAGCTTGGAAAGGGAGGGGTACAAAGCTCTAGAAGTCTGGTACTCTTTGGGTATAGGAGTTATATAACAGCTATACAGATACAATTAGAACAAATAATAAAATAATATTACAGTTTATTAAATAGCACATCTGTAGATTACCTGAAAGCCAAAAAAGAATTACTATTACTTGCAGTTTATGACAAATCCACATGCATGACATCATTTAGAAGCACTTCAATGCACAAATTACATCTGATATATGGGTCTAGGCAATAATACAGAAACTGCAACGGTAAATACAAGGTATGGCACTGCTTTACCATAAAGGTTATTTCTTTGCTTAAGAATACTCAGATCTGCTCTGAGTTACAGCACAATGGCAGTACATACACAGAACCAAATGATAATGCCAACATATTGGCCAACAGGTTCAATGCAAACTTTACCCCCCTTTCACCCCCTAAAGGGCTTATCACAATACCTGAGGAATGCCAAGTCCCTATTATCACAGCTACACAGGTAAAAACCTCACTGTCCAAAGCCAAGAATACAGCTTCCATGGGACCTGATAATATCCCTGGCTGTGTTCTACATGAATTACAAAGTGAACTGGCACCACACCTGAGTACCCTGTTCAATCACAGCCTCATTTCAGGCTTTGTTCCTACCGAATACCGCACTGCTACGGTCATCCCACTCCACAAAGGGGGAGCGACTACAGACCCTGGGAACTACTGCCCCATTAGTCTGACGAGTCTGATATGTAAGGCTATGGAGTGCATCATCATGGACCTTATAAATAAGGACATAGGGAATCAACAAACACTGGACCCTACGCAGTTTGGGTTTGTGAAAGGTAGTTCATGCCTGCTCAACCTGATAGACTTCGAGTCTGTCACCAGAGCTTTGGATGAGGGCAAGGTAGTTCACACAGCATACCCAGATCTTGCCAAGGCCTTTGACACCATCCCTCACTCAGGAATCATAGACAGACTCAATAAACTAGGCATAAACCCCTATGTCATAAGATGGGTTGCCAACTGGATCACTGATGGAACCCACACTGTGAAAGTAGTGGACTCCAAATCTGACTACCAACCAGTTACAAGTGGTGCCCCACAGGGATCGGTCCTAGGTCCTCTCCTGTTTGGCATCTACTTCTCTGAAGTTCAAGCCAACACAAAGGGACTCTGGCTGACCAAGTTCGCACATGACTGCAAACTAGGTGCCATTACTGATTCTCCAACTGATGTAGACATTCTACAAAAGGTCTCACTGACACCAATGACTGGTGCCAGAACCATGGCCTTAAGCTCAATGCCAAAAAGTGCATTGTCATTCCCTTTTGGAAAATTTCGGTGCTCATGAACTACCACATAGGCAGTAGTCCACTAAACACCGAAGGTGTGATAAGAGACCTGGGGACACAGGTTGATAGCAACCTCCCCTTTGATAACCACATTGCCACTGTAGTCAGAAAGTCCTTCTATGTGACGCATCTCATTACAAAAGGTTTCTCATCCAGGAAAAAAGAGGTCCTAATCCCTCTCTACTCGTCCCTCATTAGACCTATTATAGAATAAACGCCCCTTTTGGTATGTACCTCACTAGACACCTATAACTGAAAAGGCCACAAAAATACCTCACTAAGAGGATCTTGGGCCTTAGACACATACCCTATACGGACAGACTCAAAAAACTCCCGCTACACTCTGTCTCTTATCGCCTATTTAGAGGCGATCTCTGCTTGATCTACAAAGTCATGTCTGACTCAGAGCTGCTAGATATGATACACCTAAAGAAATCTCAATCCTTCTGTGCCACACGCTCCAGGGACCTAAACCTCATTACCACAATAAACATAACATGCTGGAGGACCAAGGGAAAGGTGGTGCAATAGTACTCTAAAACAACAAATAAACCAAAAATAAAGCACTATCATTGCGAGTCCCCAGAACACTCTTTATTAACACAAAAATTAAGCACTTTCGTCAATCCACTTGACTTCATCAGAATAAACCTAAGAAACAGTTACAAAACATTTATATACTGTCAACTTGTCCATGATTGGTTTACTCACTTCCCAATAATTAAACAGTTTATTAAAACAAGTAATGTTAAAAAACTATAAAAAATTAACTTATTAAAAGGAAATTTTTTTTGAAAATTCAACCACAGTTCTTCATTTAAAAAATATATTACCATTATATCAACAACTTTAAGAAAACTGAACGTAGACATAATTGTTTTGCTGCTAACCTCCGTTGCCACAAAAGTTCTTTTTTTATAAAGCATTCTGCCAATCTCCATCCCTAGCATCTATATTTATCAAATCAAGAATAGCAAATTTAAAACCTGTATAGGCATCACATTGGGTACTATGTTTATACAGAGCATTGGTTTCCCTTTTATTTTTTATATCATACAAATTCTCGTATATCCTAGTTTTAAATAACCTCTCAGTCTTCCCAATGTAATAACAAGTGCACTTCACTGGCCCTCTTTAAGAGAAATCTTGATGAGTGGATGGGCAATAGGAAGTTCAGCCCAGGGATCACTTCAGTGCCCTTGCTTGACAGGGGCACTGGGAACTAACTTTGGGCAGCATGATGCCAGGGAATCTACTTGGGCTAGGCTTATATAGGCTCCAGGGCTGTTAGCTTAGTACACAACTATGAACCTATAAGACTCAAATCACTGGGTTTGTATGCCCTATTACCACTACTCATACACACAAAACCCTCAGACGCAAAATAAATCCCATTTTATAAGTCTAACTTATGGCAGTCACTAACTCAGGTAGCTAGTACAGAGGATTAAGGCTATGCAATGTTAATTAACTGTGTCCTGTGGTCCAATGTTCCAGACGGTGACCAGATTCACTGAGCCACCATTTTTCTGGCTGTGCGAATGAACAAATCAGTTACCCAGACAGTGTTCCTGGGCTGAATCAGAAAAAGTTCCAAAGGGATCAGTACGCTACCAAGTTAACAAATACAAATATAAACTCAAAAACTTGAGACTGCCTATCCAATTATCTAGTTCATCTTGAAGGAGGCAAGAATGATACTCTGACATGTAGTGGCAGTTTGTTCCAGAGGCAAGGGATATGAATTTATCACACCAGCATGTTTTATTTATTGTATGATGGTTTAATTCCTTTAAACTAGTATTTGAGGTATCATGCCTCATGGAGGAGTTTATAAGAGACGAGTAAAGAAAGAAAGCTGCCAGTCAGTCAAGTTAACTAAGATTTTTGAGGCCACTGATCTTTTTAGTTATGAATCTCTAAGGTCTCACAAGATTAACGGCATGTTTACATAAATACATGCCAAAAGATGTATTATATTCAATACTGGATCAGATGAGATACGACTAAAGGAGAACTAAGACTTCTCTGGATCAAATGGAAATGCCTTTGGAAATCAGATGAGACAGATAAAAAGCTTTCTGAGCTACTGTGGAGACGTGATTGTCAGATAAGGAATTATCAGTAAAAGTGCCTAGATTGCTTATGACATCATCTGATTGGAGGTGTGTGCTCTTTGGTATCTGAAAATGTTTTTGTTTAGCAAAATGAACTCTCGTTACATTTTTTTCACATTTGAGGCCATTGTCCTTGCACAAATTGTTAATATGGTCTAACCCAAGCTGGAGAGAGTCACTGGAAGATCGAACACCACACTGCCCAATTTACAATGGTCTATAAACATAGATAGCTACATATCCGGAGTACTGGCAGGAGGTTCCAAGAAACAGATACCAAATAGGAGGGGACCAAATACTGAGCCCTGTTTTTTTTTTTTTTTTTTGCTTTTAGAAGTGGCAATTGCAAGTCTAACCACAAGGGTTCTGTCAGCCATCCAGTTAGCTATCCACTGCATGACAAAGATTTATAAATCTGTCAATAATGCCTATAAGGGGAATAGTGTTAAAGGTCCTGGCCAGGTCCAGATATTATGGTGTATGTATTGCATAACCACTATCTAATGCTTCAGTACTTGTTCAATGAAATCAATGAACTTGAAGAGGCAGGACCTTCCTTTGACAAAGCTGAACTGATACGTTTAAAAGATGTTTGATACCCAGATTAATTAGGTCCAATATATTAAGATATTATGCTCCATAGCTATACATACTAGGCTAGGGAAACTAACAAGTCTATAATTATAAAAGGTCAAGCCATCCTTGTGTAATGGCATTTCCAGGCTTTGATAATGTAATCAATGGCGAGGGTTAGATCAGAGAGTTTAAGCAGAGGGTTCAGGTAGGACATATTTAGCATTAATAATAGGCAACCTGGTAAATTATCAGGCCCCATGAATGACGAGTTCTTAGCTTTTCAGAGGTCTGAAAATTTTTTTTCCATAGTAATTAAAGGGGTGGCAGGGATTTAGAAATCTGTGGAACAGATATAACTGCAAGTGGAGTAAAATATACACTAAATTTGTCAGCTGAGATATTAGCCACTTTTGGGTCACAGCGAGCAGTATTATTGTGGACTAGCTCATAACATTGTTGGTATTATTTCTCAATTTACTGACATAGATAGATTTTTAGCTATTTTTGGCTTTAGTGGCCATTTTGCATTCATACCCAGCTATAAGATTCCTAATGGTTCCCTTGTTTGCTCAGACGTGTTCTTAACAAAGACAAAATAAGACCTGCTATCCAGTTTTTCATCGCATAATTTATTCTACCACAGGGAGCTATTTTTACATTTCCTGATAATTTTGGTACAGAGAGAGACTGGCCTATCAAACAAACTAAGTGAGAGTAGAAGTCAGAAACACTGACACCAGCTTTATTAGTAAGAGCGACTGGTGGAGCACTACAGCATAATTTATTAAGGTCATCAAGGAAATAAATATTTGCTTTTGAGACATCGCTAAACAGAGATATTTGCAGTAGTACTCACAGTTTTAAATAAAAAGGTTACTAACTTATGGTCCGATTTAAAAAGGCACAGTGATACACATGGAGACGTGCAAACTAGATCAAGGATACTGGTATGGTTAGCTACGTGGTGGGCATGCCGACTACTGTCACTGCAGGTCAGCCAGTTTACCAATAGATAATTGAAGTCACTTTGTAAAAACAATTTAGGTTTAATGACTATTTCAGCTGACAAATTCAAATAGCTATCTTGTTCAGAAAGGGGCATGGACTTTCTATATCTAGCAATGAAATAGTAATTAGTACTGTTTATAATAATTTGGACTTCTAGGAGTTCAGATGTGGTGTATTAGGAGTATGTGATGTGGTTATGACATTCTTGATAAATAAGACTGTCTACAGGTCTGAAAATGTAATAGGCACTAAACCTAGAAACAGGATGGAATGCTTTCATTGCACTGAAACCACGTCTCTGTAACTACCCATACAAGCATGCATTCAAGTTCTATGAGAGCCTTAAGTTCAGGCATTTTTTGTTAATACTTCCAGCACTGAGTAGCGCCACATTAAAATGTACTAGTTTTGAATGTCCTTCAGATGGATTCTTCCTAAAAAAAGCACTATGGTGAATGCAAAGACTTTAGCCAAAATGCAAAAGCATGGGGAAGAGAGGTACAGACCATCCCTGACAAGTCAGCCATCTCACCCCAAGATGACATACTGGGTCCCCTTAGAATGCACCAGCTACATAGCCCATTACTAAAGCCAGTTATCTTACCTAAGAATCATGGCATCATTCTGGGTGATGGCAAAACACCACGCAAGATCAATGTGTTTCCTGCTTTAAAGACATGCATAGCAAAGCTTAGTCATAGCCTTGTACATGTCCCTTGCAATACGGAGCCTAAAGTTGTCCACCTCATACATAAACCACTATTAGATTGTAATCATATTTGTGTGGAGTGGATGGAAGGATCCAAAAGCCCTTGTTACATCCCAGATGCTGGCTCTACCAAGACATCTGTCAGCCTATTCTTATCCAGCTTAGTGATTCTTTGATCTTTTGCAAATAAAGCCTCAGTCTGTGTATACCTACACAATGCAATATATAGTCTCTGTAAGAATACTAACAGGAGAAATACTGGGCAATCTGATTCTCTGAGCAGGGTCACCCTCCAACTGCGATCAAAGAACTCAGTCAAGGGTTCACTGAAGTATTCTTATGCAACATCTTATTAGTGGAGTAAGACTGATCGCAGCTGCAATGAGAAGCATCTCCTTGAGAACTAGGAATGCTGGTGGCCCAAGAAAGAAAAACAAACGATGGAATGAGGCATAGAAGTAAGTCTGCTATGGAGGTTGTAACAAACTAGCCATCAAAGGGTGACCAAGCAGTCCATGAAAAATCAACATTTGTGACAGCTCCAGCTGCGACTCTACAATGTTCATAAATATCCTCAAAGAGAGAGAAAACTGAAGTAGTCCCTTCCCTACGTCGACTCTTGTTGTACAAACTAGGAACCACTCATTCAGATATGGGAATTATTCTGATTCCCCTTAGACTCTCGTGAGCTATAAACTCTGCCACACATTTCATGAACACCCGTGAGAGAAGGCCCTGTGAAAATACTAAATGGAAGGAGTCTGGATTGGAAATGACTGGTACCTAAAAGGAATGGATGCTTTGGCAACTTTTTGTGCAGTTAATCATTATAGAGATCTATAAAGCACGTACAACCCTCTTCTCCAGATAATCAGATTTGCATCATGTTCATCGTACAGTTTGAGAAAATGTGTATAGGGCAGAAAGGCCCTTCAAAATGAAAAATCTAGTTTTCTCCCCACACTAGCTTAGGCCACTGAGATCCAAGGTAGGTCTTCAGGTCCTTGATTTTCCTAAAAATTAAAATAATCTTGAATAAATGTAGGGCCCACTCTAGTCAGGTGGAAACTCTTAGATGGCTCTCTCTGGAATAAGGTTGATAACTTCCAAATGTTATTGGGCTGCCCTTTTGTCAGTCATATGTCTGGCAATGGATGAGAGGTTGGCTTCAGTTTTTCCAAAAATACTATATGGCCTCTAAATATTTCACCCCTTACTCACTTATTCTGAGATATGGCCACCACGACAGATTGTAGAGGGACAGACAACCCATGACTGCCTTCAGAGTAGAACAGACAAGGCAAGCCTTCAAGGGATCTTCTACTGCTTCCAAGGGGAAGAGCTGTGAAAACTCTGATTCTGAGGAGACTCTTTATCCTGAGGATGTTACCCACTGAAGAAGCACCCTCAGCTTTGGGGACCTCTAATGAGCTGCTGCTCAAAGAGTTACTGTTCAGCCTTGCATTACCATAAATTCTTACCATCCTTATGGTTCCTACAGTAGGTCTTCTGAGGGGCATAGAACTTAACACCAACAGTTGAAAAAGTTGACTCCTGTTCACTTTTAAGTAAATTTTCTTTCACCATGGGCGCAAGAAGAGCAGACACATTATAAGGGGTGCTGGTGAAAGATGCACTGAAGTTCTCCACAGACTCTCAAAGACTAAATCAGATAACCCATTGCATAGTGATGCCTGCTCCAATGCCTCTGGCTGCTCCATTAGTCATAACATGGATAAGTCTCACAAAGAGCAATATACTATTAAGCACTGTCAATACCTAGGACTAAACCTGACTTCACACATTATTGGACAGCACCCTTTCCAGGATTTCTATGGTCTTTTACTCCAGCTCTCAATAAAAATGGTTGTACGCATTAAGTAGTTGACACACCTTATATCAAACTAGTCTGACACAAAGGCATACTTCCTTATGAAGTCCACAACTCTGAAATCCCTATATGGCAGATAGACTGCAGGAGTCTCATCTAATAACATTTTTGTTGCCAGCAATCCACAATCAAGTTTACAAGGAAGGTACGCTCCAATGAAGCCTGCCTTTGAGTGGACAATCGATCTTATCAGGCACTGTAAGAATTATTTTAGCCATATATGTTTTTTCCCAAGCAAACTCCAGAAACAAACATCATATTTTCTGGGAGGGCACCCAAGATGTAGACAGGGCAGGGGCAGTACAAAAGGTCTCCTGCAGAATCTCATCATGGGGAGGGGGGATGGCAATGGGCCACGAAATACCTAAATTCGTGAGGGAGAGGAGATTTCGCCAAATTTGGGGACATCTGGAAGGGACTGTGGGGAACACTCCCTTTTTTGTAATCTGTATCTGGGGTTTGGAACTCAGGGGATTTAACAGGTACCTCCTTTTTCTAGATACTCTGAATGGACTCCTCTGAATGATCTGAGAAAAGGTCTTCCACCAAAGGGCAGGGTCTATGGTGGCCCTTCAGAACAACACTCAGGGACTATTAATCCAGTTGTTAGACTCCAAAGTATGAAATGCTTTGGGGTGGAACCAAGTCTGAAGATGAAATCTGAAACTATCAACAGACTACACCAAGAGTCCTTTACAAAAACTCAAACACCACAGTTCACATCAGTGTTTGTACAGTAGATACCATCTCCAATGTCAAAGCATAAGGTGAGGGCACAGAGTGATGCCTACAACATTCTGCTTCAAGGTCATAAATGTGGCAGAGATTGGTTTTGGCACCAATGAGTCAAACTCCGAGGACTCAACACGGAGAATGGCCAAGACAGTATAGGATTGATCCAGGCACCAAACTTTGACACTGACCTCATGGTGCCTAGCAGTCCTAGGCGTCAAGGGTATGGGAGTCAAGACTACACGATCCAAATGGGGTTGGCACCAACAGGGAAATCCACTCATGCCAAAGCAGATAAGTCCTTGGCCGACAGATTCTTAATGCCAAGACTGGTCCCAGGGAATAAGCAAATTAAGCTGAAAGACTAGGTCCTTTTCTATACACATCTCAATCTGAACCTTAACCAAAAGGCCAGTCACCTTGTCCCATTTGATATGAGCTGAGGGTTTCCAGGTAGACCTAGTATTCCTCACAGAAAGTGCTGTAGATTGCCAAGACTCCAAATACTCAAGAAACCCTCTCTTTCAAGAGAAACTACCCAGTATCTTCCCCCATCTGGGAAGCCCCTGAAAGAGAAATTTGATAAGTGGGTGGAAGAACCAAAATAACCTTGCATAGTGGAGGCTCCAACCTAGAAACTTTAGAACAGGTGTGGCAGCTGCTAGATCTGGTCTCGTCCATGTGCCTCTTCTCCTCCTTATTCTCTTTTGTTTATCCTCAAAGGAAAAAAGCTCCTTGAAGATCATTTGACTTGGATGCTCCTACAGAATCCTACAACTAAATTTCTTCCAAATTTCACAGTCCTATTTAAAATACTCTGGGCCCACTACAACTACACAAGCTGCAAGTATCCTGGAGTGCAACCTTGTGGTAGCAATGTCCACACTTTTTAAATCCCAAGCCCTCTTTCTTTGTAGAGTTCCTGGAAGTAAAAAGGACAGCACAAAAAAAGTCTCTAATGCCTCAGAAGAAAAATTGTTACAATAAGCTGCAATACTGACACCCTGACCCAGTACCAATAAATAATCTAGCTAATTTATTAAAGCAAACAAGCAAGCAGCAATATAAGCAGTTGCAATCTGTGCAAGCAGATTTAACTGCTGAAAGCCTCAACAGCTAGGTAAGCAATGTAGCAAATAAACTGCTCAACAACTGCTAGCCCTAAATGCCTACAGGAAAAAGAAGAGTGGCGGCTAATACATAAAATCAAAACTTTAGAAATTAGAGAAGTGTAATTCTTAACACACTCCCATGATATCTCCCAAGTGGAATAGAAAAATATCACAACAAGAAAAAGATTTATCATTTGAAGCTTGGGCCTTGAGACAACATCCAACCACTGAAAGCAGCAAAGCAGATTTGGAGGAGGAGGTGTGGGCATTATACAAGTTAAAGGAGGAGCTCAAGCTCCAGCAGAGATGCTGCTGGTTTGGTGCCACTCATGGCGATCAGTTCTTCAGTATGCAAATGTGAAGACTGGATAATGCAAGATAAGCAAACATTGTTTTAAATACCCAAATAACCATTAATCATTTAACATCAGGTGCTTGGATACTGATCAATAGATACTACTACCTGGAATCATGCTACATGCTTTGATACCACCTAAACTGCAACTGAAAAATTAAAATGATAGAGCCAAGATACATGAAATTCAAGGCTGTAGTTGAATTATGGTTTGTAAATCACCCCGTAACGACATTCTGAGATTCATGGTGAAAGCCATACACACTCTGGCTAGGCTTATAAATGCCCTAGGGCAGATAGCCTAGTATGAACCTATGAACCTATAATTACATGTTTCTGAACTTCAGGCTTTATCTTGCAACCCTCTTAAACTCTGTCCTTATGGAAAATATAGTATTCTGTGGACTAATCCTCCTTTCTTACTAAAAGCCTTCCCTAAGTTGAACCTGTTTAAAACAACCACAGCTTCCCCAGCATTTATAGGCTTACTGTGGACACATTCTTGACCACATTTGAATGGAGGAGCACTAACAGGTATATTGAGCTGTCTTCCACTCAAAATTCACCTCCCCAAACCAGGTAGGAACCATCTGTGGTAACTGTAGACTTGGACTAGGTGAAAAAACAAAAATACAACCCTCTGGAAGCTGCTGTGACTCCAGCCACCAAGAAATATGTTTACTATATTTCTGGATAAGCTAAATGGGGAAGCTCATAAGGTGAGAAGTACTTGAACACTGAATCAACAAGGTCCACTGAAGAACCCTCATGTAAGTGCTTTGCAATTTTGTTGGTGTCCAGATGGCATCGATTTAATTCCATTACTTTCCCCAATTCTATATTGGAACTGCAGTTCACTGCAATGCCCAAGGATAGGCATAATTGGGGCAGATAATTCCTAATCTGGATGAGAGATATCCGTGAGGTCGCTATGAGGAAACAGTCATCCAAGTAAGGAAAGAATCTGAACATCTGTTGCCTGAGCCACAATGCAACCACTGTTATACACTTGGTGAATACCCATGGGACTGTGGGGAGTCCAATCAGGAATGCTCAAAACTGGTAATAACTGTCTCCAAGCTAGAAATGGAGGAAACTCATGGAATTACTCACTATCTCTATCTTGTAGTAGGCATCCTTGAGGTTGATCAAGCACATCCAGGTATCCTTACTCAGAAGCAGGTGAATGGAATGTACCATCACCATCCAGAATTTGGTCCGTTTCACATAAAGATTCAGCTTGCTGAGGTCCAACAACAGGCCTGAGGTCCTTGTTTTTCTTTGCCATTAAAAAGAATCTTGAGTAGACCATGGACACACTTTGGTCTGGTGGGAACTCTTAGATGATTGTTTGAGAACAGCTTTTAGGATTTCCACTGCTGCTTCCCTTCACTGCCAGGGCTGAACAGCGGAAGGGATCTTTGTTTCCCATGTGGAACAAACAGGAAGAGAATGGAGTAGCCCCTGGAAAAGACTCCCAACACCCAAATGTCTGAAGTGACAGCCTCCCAAGATTCTGAATGGACAGCAAACTGCCTCCAGAATTGCAGCAGTTGAGTAACCATTCACAAGTGCTGAAAAGGCTTGCCCAAGGGACATCCACCCCCAGAAACCTTGATTTTTGTGGACCACCCCTGCCCCAAGGATGGTGATGTCGAATTTTCCCCCTCAGCCACAGTGGACACCTTCACATGGAGTGTTGTGAGAAAATGGTTGGGATTAAAAAATAAAGAGCAGTCCCCCCCCCCCCCGGTTCCTGGAAGAGGTCCTCTGCGGGATAGACAGAACAACTCCCATTACAGACAAAGTCTTCCATTTATGATTGTGTGTTTTGCAATGGATCCACCTTGCTGTATCTGCTAAAGGGGGTATTGAGAAAGAACACCTTACAGCAGTCTGCAAAGTTACATTGGCGCATGCAGGCATGCTAGCACATTATACCAGTGCCTACCACACCATCTGCAATATTCGAAAGGATCCTCATAATGTTTAAGATGGACAGCATCATAGAGAACAGTCTCTCTAAAGAACTGTTAACCTCAAGTAACTGTTGTGATGCCACTTGCACATCATAGTAGTAAGGCCTCTTTAGAGTCTAATCAGATGAGCCAAACAGTTCGGTGTATGGAGGGAAAATGTGGCTGAAGCATATGCATGCCTTCCAAAGTGGTCCAGCATCCATAACTCTCTATTCGGTAGGTGAACCACTGTACTCTCCAAGATTTTCTTTTTGGTGAGTGCAACATCTACATCATCATCCACCATGGGACCCTTGCTCCAAAATGACCTTTCCATAGGGGGAAGCAACACCCTCTTGGGCTTCCAGGGAAGCAGCTCCTCCATGCAAGGATTCTCTTGAGGACCTGCTGGATAACAAATTGATGAGGGTGACCAGAGGGGATACCACCCAAGATATGAATGGGCCCAAACCAATGGCCTTGAGAAAAAAATCCTCTTCTGGGGAATGGGCTTTGATGGTTCATCCCCTTACTGTCATTCTATTTCATAAAATTGCCAAAACAGGTATCCTTACTGGGGTATTTGCCAGACCCCTTCCCTTCACTGTGGTCAGAATACTCAACAAGAGGCTACTCAGGAGAATCTAAGCGCAGTCTCTTGCACTTACTTTTCATATAATACTACCAGGTTGGAGAAGAAGGGATTGGGGGAATGACACAGAAGCAACAGAGGGAGCCTCTATCTACAAGCTGCTCAAAGCCAAAAGGTGTGGGCTGTCCTAAAGACAACTCTTGCAAGCTCGAAGTCTGAAACGGATGAGATTATCAGAACAGATCCAACTTAGTAACAGAAACTCCGGTCTCTTGAGTGAGATAGGATCCTTTTCACAATGTTCAGTACGGATTCCAGATGGCTAGGAAGGGATCCCCTGATAGGCAGATCTAAGAAAAAGTCCAGTTCCCATTGCAGACTTCAATGTAGAGAGCCAAGTTGAGCTATCCAAAGCCAAAGCACTCAGGGAAAGTGACTGCTCTGAAATCCTCAGTCTAACCAAACCCCAGGACCTTGGCTTCAATCTCATGGCTCCAGGATGCACTTGATGCCAAGGAGACCAGAATAAAAAACAACATCAAGGAAGAATCTAGAGCTGGAGGCAGCCAAGCTGTCAACACAAAAGGGTAGGACAGGGTAGAATCAGAACCACGAACATTGGCACAAGAGTTGAAGATGAAGGAAAAGGGCCGAATCTTTGGAAATGATCCCAAGGTCCACCTTGGCATTCAAGAATGTACGCATAAGTTGTGCCAAATCAGAATCTTTAACTTCTGGCAGACACAACAGACATGGATGACATTGTAGAAGATAACTTAGTGGGTCAAGGCAGAGGCAAGGTGGTCTCCTGAATCCACAAAAGGAGATGTCAGTTCTAGACGAAGAGACAGTTCTGGAAAAAAATTAGTTAATAAAATAAAGAGGGAGTAGACCCAATCCAAAGAAGGAGATGCACCCAAGAAGAAACTCAGAACACAAAGTCAGAGAGTCCAACAACTCTAAACCCGGAGTTAAAGCAACATGATATTACTGCCAAGGAACTAGAACTACTGGTGTAACACTGTGGCTTGAAGCCAGGGGAGCTAAAGAACTTAGGGTCTTGAGATCCAGCTTTACGTTGATATAGGAAGACAAGTGTTTACTGGCTTCAATCTAAGTTTGGCCTTTTCCAATTCTCAGTCTTTTGTCTTCGTCCTTATGCACTCTCTTTTTCTTTCCTCTTCTTGACAGTTTTCTTGGAGGAAGGAGAGAGTAGTATCTGAATTGCTGATGATGAAAAAGCTGGTAGAAGCATCTCTCTGATAATCAACAAGGTCCCTGGATCTACAGGCAGCACAAGTTTGGCAGTCAGCATCTCAATGTTACACACCCAAACATGTGGATTCTTGGAGTGGGGGCACAACTTGTGCCTAAATTCCACACATTTTTTGAAACTCGAAGCGTTCTCCATACTGTGAGTTAAGTTATACAAACAAAGGTCAGAAAAAGCATAACAAACCTAGCACACAACTTAACTGCTATAATTAGAGCAACCAGTACCACCTAAAATAATTCTAAACAACTATCAAAGTGGTAAGATAAGGAAAGAACATTTTTATTTTCTTAACTCGTAATCCCACTCAGAAAATGGTGGTAAAAGCAACACAATACTCCAAGGCAAACAAGATGACAAAAGCTAACTGCCAAGGAAACCTAATACTAAATGAGCTAAAACTATTACAGCTAAGTGCAATACACAAGAGAGGAGACACCTGAAGAAAAATTGGTCAAAAAAGGCACTTACCTAAGGAGCTTTGTTGATTTTGTTGGATGGCTGAAAAAGTCAAATGAGATCTGAGGAGATTCAGGGAGGGAAGTGCATTATGGTAGAGGAGGCAGAACATCAGACTTGAGAAGTCTGAGCAGCTGGCTTTGGCAACATCAATTCAGCATGTTTTCATAGCAACCTTATGGTCTACATGAACATAACCAAAGGGCATCAGCTACCAAAGAAGGAACAGCAGACACTAACTGTTCATAAAAATGACAGTAAAAAATCTTTTTAGCCATTTCACATACATGCACATTACATGTACATATATTACAAACTTGTACACCTGTATAGTAGGTTAACACTTTAATGGAAACTTCGATAAACAGACCATATACACTATACACTACTTGAAGCCAACTGATAAAACAGATCACAATTGTTGATTTCAAACAAAAAGGGTTTTACTCTGATCTATAACTTTTACAGCATGTGGCCAAACTTGTTTTAGAACAAGTTCAAATTACATATACTAAATCTGCTTTTTTTTCAAACTCCTCTTCCCATCCTTATATTTTACCAGAGCATCTCCCTGGCACCTGTCCACATTGAATATACCAGCTCACTTCCTGCCCCCCCCCCCAAAAAAAAAGACAATCTGGTATTCTTGGGGTGATCATGGAACAAGGACACCAGGAACTCAGCAAGTCTAAGCTTCTGTTGCTTGTGGCCTGCATTTTCACAGGACTCATCTTTTTACAATCCGAGATGGATTACATTTAATACCCCTATAATTACAAACTATTTACTATTTCAAGCTTAAATTCTATATATTACTAAGTGCTTTTTGTGGTTAATAGTAAACCTTCACACTAGTTCCAGTATTAAAACAAAAAAAAAAACAGAAGTGATTACAGACCTACTGCACAGCTTTCCACAATCACTTTTCCTCAAAGTAATTACTGTTGGGTCACTTTCAGCACTGCTTCAAAAAACATTTTCTTACCGAATTTGGACTGAATGATTAAAACAGGTGGTCCTACACAGCTTATGGTTCTACTCTTGCTTATCAAATACTGACCTACTATAATCAGCATACCAACTTACCACTGCAAAGTGCACCATCGCTGCATATCTTAATAATGCCTACTGGAAAACAGATGTTTTCTGCAGGGGGACTGCATCCACAGCCTTGATGTGTGGTCTTTGCCACTACATTCACAATCTCAAAGTTGTTGCATTTTCAAAAAGATTATATTTATTTTCTGGAGTTGGGCAGGCAGAGCCCCATATTGGAGGGGAGGCAGTGTCATCCTGCAAAGATGCTTCCATTTCAGTCTGTTCCATTTATTTTTACACAGTATTCATCTGGGATGGAATGACAGTGTAAACAGTATAGTCCGCTTTTATCAAGTCTGGCATAAGGAAAGTCAGACCCAAGATTATGAAATGTCTTCCCCTGGTATGGATCTCATCAATGACCCTTCTAAGACTGCTGATATGATTTTGTGCAACAGTATGCTATCAGGTTTGACTAAATTATGTATAAGCTATGATTTTCTACATCTGATTTGTTCATACCTTACCATTAAGAAATTATCAATTAAGTTGACTTGGTTTTCTTTTCATCTGTTAAATGATTTAATGGAGTTCCACAAGGCCTTTACTTTTTATTATAGTCATAATTAATTTAATATTATTTTTTTTCCTTCTAATGTACTTTGGTTATGCAAATGATATGTCACTTTTGTAAGACTTGCACAGTTTAGCTACCAAGAACTATGTACAAATTTTGATAAAGTTCTATACTGGTGTAGCTTCTATGGCTTAAATATGAACATCCCTAAAACTAAAGCAAGAACATTTTCTGTCAATTCCTCTGCAACACATAACTTTCTGTAGTAACTCTGTTACTCTTGAATGTGCTTACAATCTTCTCCCTTTTAAGTTATTAAAATGCATCATTACATTTCTGTTTTTTGTGTCAGAGTAGTTAATTCTGCAAACCTGCTTCTTCATATACAATGTCAAGAAATGTTGAAATAAAGACAATAAAAATTATGTTAAGGAAACATTTTTTCTTGTCTTTATTGGACTAGAACCATATAATCTATTTTGGCTGAGATAAAATGATTAACAGCAACCTGTTACCTATTTGCCACAATGTTCTGCACTTTACATGGAGAATTATAATAGAAGGGAAAATAGTGCAACAGGTTTATAGCTTCAATTATCTGTGAGGGACAGCCGAGGAGAAGAGAATTCTGAATAAGAAGGTCAAAGCTACAATCAGAGGAGCTGCAGCCAATTGGCACAGAGTGTGAGGGATAATGTATGACAAAAAAGAAGCTGAAAAGTAAGATGTACAAAACAGTGGTGCGACCAGTACTGCTGTATGATACAGAAACCTGAGCAATAAAGGCACAGCAGTTGAGGAAGCTAAAGGTGATAAGACATGAAGTGCCTGAGAAGGGTGGTAGGATGCAGACTGTGGAACAAACAAAAAGAAATTTGGACATAAGAGCAGAAGCCAAAGTAGCTCCAATTGCAGAAAAGATCAAAGAAAACAGATTACTGTGATTCGGGCACGTGCAGAAATGCAGAAGACAATCTGGTGAAAATTATTTCAGACAGACAAGAAGAAGGCATGAGGAAATGAGGGCATCCAGCAAAGAGGTGGATGGATTGTGTGACAGAACACCTGATACAGTCAGGCATGAGTGTTGAAAACAGTAGGACAGTGTCATTGAACAGAGAGAGATGGTGACAGCTGATACAACATCCCAACCCCACACAGAAAATGGGGTTGATGATGATGGCATCAAGAGCCAACTGTTTTATTCATTAATGTCAATTATAACATGGTTTGTATGAATTAATGACATGATTAGATATGTAATATTTTTGCTTACAAAATGTGTAATTCTGTCCCTCATGAAAATCATCTTTCAAAAACTAGAATTAATTCATACTTATTTGATCTATTCCCATGATTTCTAAAGAGAAAATGAAATATCTACCACCTTTATGGTCATTGTCCTTATAAGAAAAGGAAGAAGAAATTTTAAATGTTTCTACTTGTAGTAAACTTGTTTTAAAAGTGTTGTTGAAAACAGTTTTTTCTTTCTAACACTTGTTTTGGTATGTTTTTTGAACTAGCTAGGTACACATTTGTCTTGTTTACATGTATATGTGCACATGTGAAGACAGACAGACACACACACTGCACACAATGTACATTAGCATTAATATTTCACTTTCTAACTGGTTCCTTGAATACAAGCTTCTGAGAAAAAATGTCCACATTTAAATAAAGCAAAACAAAGTCAATATGTTTCCTGTTAGTACTTGTATATGTCAGAGTATTAGAAAATGAGAGGTCATGCGCTCTGTGAAGATGGCTCAAAAAGAAAAGTGCAGTAAAGCTCAATGCACATATTGGCTTTCTGCCCAATATTTACTTGATGTTGCATCTAACAACCATCTGCAAATAAAGAGAAATTTAAAAAGTCATTGGCAGGCTGAAAGTGAAAAAAAATTACAAAATATAGCCACTAAAGACAACATACCACTTTCTTCTTCAAGTCACGCAAGGCTGCAATATCATCAGGAGCATCAGAAGGCACACTTGTTACCACTCCAGTACCTAGAAAAGCAAATGACTAGGGTATTACTGCCACAAACTAACATATCTAAAACAAAACTTTTGAGACTAGATATTAAAAAAATACCTTTATCTTCTTTAATTGTGAGCATTGGAAGAGCGTAAATGATCTTATAAGATGTCAACGGTGCATTCAGTCCAGCTCCAAGAATATCCTGAAAAAAAATTACATTTTCAACACATCATTTTAAATGCTAAATCCTATTTAATAAAATAAAAAATAACTCAGTAGCTACATGCAATTTCAGTATCAGGGAGAATAAAGTGCATTATTATTGTTTCAAAGGAAAAAAAAATCAAACATCATATGATGCAGTCACTCAAATTCTGCTAGAACTTATTCTCATATTAATAACTGCAAAATTCAAGCACAGAAAATACTGAAGCATCCAAATCAATATATTCACACAGATACAAAAAAGACTTCAGAGAATGAACAGAATAGCATTCAAGAATAAGTCCAGGCCTTTAAAAGGCAGCACTGTATGAAAAGAACAGGCAATATAACGAGCACAATACTCTTCAAAGTGACAGCTGTGAAACGTCTTTCTGAACTTAACCAAAGCCTTTAGATGCTGCCCCATCCACGAGCTGAAAATAAAACTGTAGGTTCTGGGATAGGACCAAGACAAGAGGAACTGGTCAGCTGTTGGGAAGAAGTGTTTGACTCTGTGTTGTGGGCAAAAGACAATGTTAGGAATAAGGAAGGTGACAAATGGGAATACAGCAAGGGACAGTGCTGGCTACTGTACTCCTCATCTTCAGTGTATATGCTACAAACATATCTGTGGGAACAGAAGAGGTAGAAAGCCATAACTGTGTCCCCAAACAAACCAATATCATTAGCTGCAATAACAAACCAGTATCAACTAGTCACCCAGATTTTGAAAGTGCTGATGAGGGAATGTGGACCACTACAGGCTCATACATTCTGATGGGCAGCAACCACTACAGTCGCACACAGCTTACAAAGTGTGGGGAGGGGACATGTACTTGGCTTTGTCAAGCCATCTCCGTTTATAGAGTTTGGGCAGGAAAGGGCACACTCACAGATGAAGTCACAGCATCTTCCAGTACAGACCACAGCTGCTAAGGGAAGAGGTTAGGGCTAACAAAATCAGTAAAAACTCCTAATGGCTACCTGGATGAAGGTCACACCCCAACTAGTTCTCACCTTGGTGATATAAAACAAATGGGAACAACTGTGGTTGGCAGCCAGATGGTAAGCAAGCATACAGAGAGAGAGACACAGGCATAAAGTAATGTGAGAAAAGACAACTGTTTCAACTTTTTGTTGATATCATTAAGCTGGTTGCACCACGGAGGATGGGGACAATATATGGAAAGACTGGAAAGGCAGATCAAGTCAGCTAAAGATGGTAATGGACATGCAGTTCAGATAACTACAAGGTAATACATTTGGGCTACAACAACCCTGGTGTGACATCCATTTGAGATAGTGGGAATTTTAGTACCACAGCAGGAAAAGAATCTGAAAATGTTCACCACAACTGGACCATAACACCAAAAGCAGAGTTAAAAGATGGAGGCAGAAGCATAAAGAATGGTAGGGCATGTGCCACAACTCAAATAAAACATGTCCCCCAAGCAAGTCTGGTGAAACCTTTTAAAATCCCTTAATTCCCTCCACAGCAGCAGGTATCTACAATGAGTGTTAAGCTGTAGAAATTAAATTTGAAAAGTTATGTAGTAAATCTTGAAGGTAGTTCTTGTTTTTGTAATAACTAACACAGAAAGATTTGTATCCAATGAGGTCAGTTACCACCTCAAGCGAGCGGTGACTGATAATGTGTTATGATTACCCTTAACTGTACAACCAAAAAAGTTACTCTGTTTGCATATTTTAATCACGGTCTGTGAGTATATTGTTCTGTGTGCATGTGTGCATGCACTTTTGTTCTTTTTTTTTCTTACAGGATGAGCTTAAAAGAGGTCCTTTATGGATCAGTGTTCTACCCAGTACAAAATAATCAAATAATCAAGCACACAAGTTAACTATACAAAGTATGGAACTTGCATTTTGCAGGTAGTACCACAGATACATTTTCCAGAAAGTAATTTCACTCGCCTTAAATGCACCACCAGAATGACAGGAGTTTGACTAGTACTCTGGCCACAAACGCAAACCCATCCCAAGTGGGAGGTGGTCTGACTTACTGCACCACTGCCACCTGGCAGAGGCCTAAAGTGCAGTAGCATCAAGAAAAGGGCAATAAATAAGCAGAGACTGTGCTTTGGCCTTTCAAGCTGCACTCAGTGTGCGCATGTGGAAGCAGAGACACTATGGCTAATCAATATCACCCATCCACCCATAAACCAGAAACCAACAAATATGTAGAGGCTTATGGACATCAGTAACACTAACTCTCCAGACCACAGAGTTCTCACTCTCCTAGCAGATGTCAAATCCACTCAACCGTGTTTTTCCTTGCTACAACCCTAGCTAAGTTCAAACCATGTTCCCAAGGGTGTCTGGTTCAAGCAGATACTAAAATAAGCACCTATTGCCCCTGTACAAGAGGGACACAGGTGGAGTCCCCAGGGTGAACTTCCGGTTATCCATCTAATCGTCCAAATTACACTTAAATAAGGCCAATGCGGGGCTTTGTTTAACATGAATCCTATTGTTTACCAACAATCCTACTTGTCTTAAGTGCTTTCTCCAAAACCAATTTTCTAACCTTCTCAGATTAATTCAAATTTAAAAGCTCTCCACTTCCACAGGAATTCCACAGCAAATGTGGATACTTGTATCGTTAGTTGCTACTCTCACCTCAATTCTTGTATCAACGTATTTATTCCCATCCACCACAAATACAATGCCAAATGCAGAAACAAGACCCTGTAGTCAAAATCCCAGTAAAAAAGAAAAAAACTGCTTTCTCTAAGAAATAAATTAAAATCATACCACTTTAGAAGTGACCTCAGAAACGCAAGTAAAGAACTCCTAAGTAAGGTGATATGTTGCAAAGACAAGTTGAAATTAAATACTGCCAACACATCAAAAGATGGCCACAAAGCCTTTAACTAGATCAAAAATCTTACAACAAATATTCAAGACTGTTGAAAGTCTTTCCCGCTCCAATAATAAAACCTACTCTGACCTGGAAAACCAACATATTACAAAACAAATTTAGTAGCGTCTTCTCCCCGTCCCCTCCTTGTTCATTCTTCACTCTTTTCAATTCATACATCATTGCCTATAATTAACCCTGAGCAAGTCTTAAAAAACCCTCTCCAATAACAAAAACACTAGCTCTTTGGTATACACAACATACTACACTGCCTCACCAATTCTCTCTCAAACATATTCAAACTTTGTCCCTCCTATCACTGTATGAAGCCTGGAAAACAATTGTTGTGAAACCCCTCTAGAAGGGTAGCCCAACCAGTGACCTAGGAAATTATAGACCCTCCACAAAGGTAGCCCAAAACCTGACCTGGGGAATTACAGACCCCCCCACAAAGGTAGCCCAACCACTGACCTGGGGAATTACAGACCCTCCACAAAGATAGCCTAACCACTGACCTGGGGAATTGTAGACACCCTGCAAAGGTAGCCAAACCACTGACCTGGGGAATTACAGACCCTCCACAAGGGTAGCCCAACCACTAACCTACGGAATTATAGACCAATTAGTCCAGGTAAGACCAATTAATCTTACCAGCATCACCTGTAAAATAATGTAACATAATATGGAACTTATGAACAATTATACCAGCAGCTTACAAGTCCTTGATCATAACCAATTGGACTTTGTGAAAGGTAGGTGCTTCCTACTAAACCTAGTGAATTTCTTTGAGATGGTCACTGAATCATTGGATGATGCCAAGTGAGTGCATACTGCTTATCTGGATTTTGCAAAGGTCTTTGACACTATCACACATTCTTTCACTACTGAAAAACTGATCCCATTAAATGTTAACTGCTAGTTAAACTGAATAAACTGTCCCTCAGACAGGATCCACACACTAAGGCTTGGTGGCACACACTTCTTGAAAGGGTAGGTCACCAGCAGTGCCTCACAGAGCTCTATTCCTGGACCACTCCTCCTTAGCATATACTTCCCAATGCCCAAACAATAAGGGTCTCTGGCTGACTGACTTTGCCGATTACTGTAAACTCTGAGCTCCAATCAACTTACCAGATGCCATGCATATACTCACCAAATGGGCCTGGCCAACATGAAGACCTGGGGTCAGGGAACAGGTTTACGCTCAATGCAAAGAAATGAAGTACTATTCTCTTTGAGAAGCCAGACCACTCCTGCATCTACTCAACTCAAAACAGATACTGTTGTAACAAATCTGGATACATTCATGGACAAAGACTACCACTTAAGTATCCTCAGAAAATCCTTCTACCTATTATAAGTAACAAGATGCATATCCCTCCAGGTTGAAGTTATCACTCCTCTCTACTCTTCCCTTAATCAGACCCATACTATTAAATCTCCTTTGGCATGTAAGTATCCAGGCCACACAGATCAACTATTTCACCATGGAAATCTTATGCATGAGCTTCCTAAGCTACACAGTATATCTAAAAGCCCTATCCCTCTACTCACTCTTCTACAGACCTTCTATGTGATTACTTCAGCTTACCTTACAGGGCTGCAAACGGCTATGTCTTGCCTGACGTTGTATATGTTCATACAATAGGGCAGCATCACCAGTACCTGTTCTAGGTATCCAAACCTACACTGCAATATTAACAGAATCTGCTATCAGGATCACTTTCTCCCTCTAAAAGGATTCCCTAGCCATGAGATAAATTCTCTTGCTATACCAAACAAAGTTGCTCCCTAAATCTCTTTAAATACAACCTGGATGAGTGGATGGGGATCTGTAATTTCACTCCAGTCTAGTTCTTCATATCCTTACTGATAGAGGGACCAAGTACTACAAACTGTAGTGGCTAATCCCTAAATGATTAAATTGATATCCTAGCATGCTCATATGAACCTACACCCACCATGTAACATCAAAGTGCTTCAACAGAAGATATTGGACACCACCAAGGGACTTATAGTCAGAAATGCACCATCCACACTAATGACGGCCAACCATCTTCTAGTTACCATTTATTATTACTTTAATGTGAATTACTTAGTTCCTTATTTTATCATACATCTTATTAATGTAAGGCATCTCGTCAAAAACACTTGAATGCGAGCTCCTGGCCAATACTAGAGCAGACACCATTTAAAATGGAAAATTTAAAACTGATCCCATTTTTCCTTTCACAATCCTTGTGCCCAACAAACACACCATATCCATAAGCAATTTCTTACACAATTCAGTCATTAACTCCTGATATCATTTTATATACTATTTACATACAATACTATTACTCTTGTATCACCTTTTCCTTTCTTTGCTTTTAACTTCCAGTTTTTCTTTATGAAAGAAAATGAAAGGGATGGTTGGTTGACAAAGTTACAGTCTGAGAAAGATGATGTCCAATAAAGAAAGAAAATGAAATCCAGCTCCACAGCACAGACAATAAAGCCCGATGTATGGCTGGGTTAAATGAGCAGCCCAAAAGCTAGTGGAGCCAGCCAGGTAGTGGGGGAGGAGTTTGGACTGCATAGCCGATATCAGCGCATAAACATTCTGGTAGTAGAGAGTTTTATAACCCACAACAGGATCACCAGCTTGTGAACTAGGCCATGCTGATAATGCTGTGTACGAGAAGGTCAGACAAGGAAGCATTCAGCAAAGGACTGTGGGAAAGTGATGTTCCCAATGGAACTGAGCACTGTATAAATGCTTTTTGAACAGCAGGGTTTGATGCAAAAATGGAAAAGTTTGAGTCCCTGTGCATAGCAACGTTATGGTGCTAATTCCTCTCTTCCCGCCTTTACAGTTTCCTCCAATTCTTCCATTTTAATTTTCTCTTCTACATATTTCTGCACATTTCCAGTTACTTTTCACCTTCCATTTTCTCCTTCTACTACTCTACTCACAAACTCATCAAAAACTTCCATAATTTCTTCCTGTTTATATTTTCTCTAAAAAAGGGTGAAACTTCCTCTTTCATTTTTAAAATATTTTTGAATATACAAAGTCTTCACTTTTTCATACAGTTTCTCTTGTCACTTGTTTGTTCTTTTTTCATACCTTCTCATAGTTTATATTTAGTCTTACTTTCCATTATTTTTTCAATTTTCAAAATAAATAAAAACGTTATGCCTTTCCCTACACAATATCCATCAATATGTCCAGTTTTCATAGTGCACCCTCATGGTCATATGTTACTTCTTTAATTTTTTTCTTCCTTCATTCACCCTTTTTGCTAACCTCACCAGTTAGCCTTTTTGTTCATTTCCTGTCCTTAATTACCTCACCATCATTTCCTATTGCAGTCCATACTGTTCTGTGATCTGAAAATTCAGCCACTTCAACTACCTATCACTTCCTTCACATTTTTTGGATACATCACACAATTATTTCAGTTGTAAAAACTCCTCTTCTGTATATCCAATCCCTGTTCCTCCTATTTCAACCTTCCACATTTCATAGACTCTTCCATCACCTTAATATCTTGTGCTATTTTTCCTATTTCCCTCCTCAAATTACAATTAAAGTCTCCCACCATAATTACTGACATATTTACCATTACATATTCAAACATCTTTTTCCTTTCAGACATATCAGTGTAGGCATATTAGTCTGACATCTCCCAGGTACAACTACTGCCACATATATATATATTTTTCAGTTTCCTCACTTCTTATCAAAACCTCTCTTCCTGAACATTTTTACTGACCAGTTAATCTTCCTTCCTCGTACTGCCTCACCTCTTTTCTTTTCACACACCTCGTGTTCAACAAACACATCACATCCATATTTAATTTCTTACACAATTCAGTCACCAACTCCTGACATTATTTACATTTGATGCCATTATTCCTATACCACTTATTTCCAATCTTTCTAACTTCCAGTTTTTGCTTTTCTTCTTGTTCTCCTTTCAGCTTCACCTGTTACGGGTCACCACAGTCGATCACGGTCTGCAGATTGATTGGCAGTGGAGTTTTTAAGGTGTCGAGTTGCCTGTCCGGTGTCAAACCTTCACAGAAGACATACACACGCACCTACTGCATGTCCTTAAAACTCATTCAACCACAGGGAGGACAGGCAGACAACTCACAGAAGGTGCTCCAGCTGACAACCGAACTGAGGTACCTCTTGCTGTGAGGTGACAACGCTAACCTCTGCACCAATGTGACCGACACACCTTCCCCAATTATTTTTCTTCATTTTGTTCTCATTCATCCCCCATCTTCAACTCTCCCTACTCTCCATCACTTTCTAATAACATGCATCTGGGACTTCTCTGTCTGCAGATCACACCTCTCTCTATTTACCTCATCCTTTCCAGCATTTTCTATTTTCTCTCCTTCACTCGTTTCTCCCCATAACACTTTTCTTCACAAATATCTTCAGTAACATTTTCAACTAACTGTTGTTGTTCTCTTCATTTTTCCCTTCTGGTTCTAACAAATCCAGTTAAACCAGAAATGTCCACTCACATTATAATTTCTACATACTGTTTTACAATTCTTGGTAGCATTCTCAGTCTTCCCACACTGTCCACATATTTTATTACAATCTTGCACCAAACATGTTGCTTCTCCCCAATTAAAAAAAAAAAAAAACTTTAGTTTGCTCCCATTATGTAATAGTGCCCTTTCTCCATTTTTATGCTGTTTGGTACATGCTATATTTTTCCTCTACTTACATTCAGTGTTACTTATACTTCCCAACCTCCTATCCCAAACTTCTTTCATCAAACACTAACATTATGCACTTTTCTACAAATAGATAAAAAAAAAAAACTTAACCTTTTTTTCATATCTGATGTTCTGAAATGCACATTTAATTTGCTTTTTCACTACATAATAATTCTGAAACAAAGTCTTTCTACTGTGACAGCGTAGTTTTTTCTCTACTTCGTGTATAAAACTTTCTGATAAGTTTTAAATGTCACTTCATAAAAGTCTTCATTACCTAAATGAATTAATGCTATTGTGTCTTAAAAACAAGTGGCAAAATGATAATATCCATATTATCATACTTGTTAACAGCTCCAACGTTTTTGTTCAGATTCTTACCACAATCATTTTCTCTGCATATTCAGTCTTTCTGTGTTCCTCTGCAGGCCTGTGCCTCCCTTTTCCTCCTTGCTTTGTCTGCCTGCCTCACAATTTGTCTTTGTAGTTCTCCTTTCCATGTTTGAATCAATTCTTTTCGCTTCATCTTTAAAACCAGATTCTCAACTAGCCAAATTCCTTCTATAAGAAACACAGGCATCATCACCACCTTCAAACAAAATAATCTCAACTCTTCCTGGCTATGTACCTGCTCTATAACCTATCCTCGTCCTTCTCCTTATATTATAACTAAATTCCTATGCTTTTTACTACTAGTGACTAATGATACTTTCTCCAGATTTTTTTTTTTTCTTTCATCACTTGTTGATACTGGCACAATAATGCTGATTAATTTATCTCCGTTTTTACCACTCTGAATTCATCTGGCAACCAACTAAATTCCTGTTTTTATGTATATATTCTGTATAAGTTACTGTAATCAAACCAACTATATTCCTGATGTATATAGTCTGTATATATTACTGTAACCACTATATGTAACACTGTTTCTACTTCTGTACCAATTAATGTTTAATTTTTTTCTGCATCTATGTTCTTGATGGAGCTTTTCTCCCCGGGCCTTCACAGAAAATGGGCTCTTTTAGGCCCAGTGGGCTTTCCCGGTAAACAAATGCAATAAATAAATAACCTACACTATGATTTATACCATCCAATCAATACAGCTGTTTCTCTCTCTCTCCAAGTTTCTTAACAGCATTTTCAGAAACTTCCTGTTCCCGCACTAGTTCAACCATCACACTCTCGTCAGTCTCATCTCCATCCTTTGGCTCTTCTTCCTGGAATAAATCCGTTAAGTCTTGCATTTCATGCCCTTCACCATCAAAATGGGTCACAACTGCCTCTGCCATCTCTGTATCAGGCTCTAAAGGTTCTGTAGCATTTTCAACTATGTTATTACATGCTGGAAGTGGCTGAGCCCAGTAGTGACCCTATACTACCACCTACTGGCTCAGAATGAAAAATAAGAGAAATTCCTTGATAACCTGGTAAAATTTCTTCTAGTCAAAAACAATTACTTCATTGGATCTCCCCAGAAGACAGGCCACACCACTTGCCTAGTAAAACTACATCTAGATAAAGCATACACTTACAGCTGGGAATGAAGCATTTGTCTAGGTTTAGACATCTATGAATAATGAAGGAATAAAAAAAGAAGAAAGCAAGTAAAGAAATAAAGGTCCTACTGAACAGCTGCAGAAATAAAGGAGCTACGTCAGTGGGTAGAGTTAACACAGTTAACATGAAGGTCTTTTCAGAAATATATACCTGGTGTACACCAGATGATGGAAACCACAAGAAAAGGAGCTGCAGAAACTGTGTGGCAACTGATAGGAAGGGAAAAAAGACTTAGAACCAGGACAGAAAAAAAAGTAAAGAAAAGCAGATAAGACAGAGGTGCTACAAATTTTAGCTATTACTGTGTAGTACATACTGGGAGGTTCATCTTAAGATGTAACTGAACAAGAAAAGTATAGGGATAGTGGATAGAGAAGAGGGCAGGAAAACTTCTAAAATATATAGGCAAGAGAGGAAAAGGACATGGAGCCAATATTTAGAAAGGATTGGCAAGCTTAAGAAGAATGGGAAATTTCAGAGAGAACTACATACATGAATATGACTGGGTAAACAGCATGTCAGTAATACAAAGGAAAGTGAACACTTTCAGAAAAGGGTGGGTAAGAATTTTAAAAGACTCAAGTGAGACAGGAAGAGGAAGATCAGTATTTTCAGAGTGGGAATGACTTGGAAGGCAATTTAATTTAAACAAGCAGGACCTGCATAAAGAGGGACAATTAACGGCAGTGACAAGAGGGTAGGGGTGGGGAATTGTGTATAAAGAGAAGGCAGGAAATCCCTCCCCCCTAAAAAGAAAAAAAGATCGTTAGGGTACAATGAGGGCTACACAGGTTCCAGATCTACCCAGGGGATGTAAAAGCTAACCTCTAACTGGAAAAAGTGAGAGGGAGTAAAACTGATGTCTGTGACATCAACAGGACTTGGTGGTGGGACAGATTGTGTCCCAGACACTCCCTCATCTATGGAATAGACTCCCTGTCCACATCAAGCAGAGTACCTCCTAACCCCTTTTTAAGCGCAACCTGGATAACTGGATGGGAAGCAGAAAATATACCACTGGGATTTCACCTATGTCCCTGCTGGACAGGGGCATTGGGTGCTAATTTGTCTAAACATGGGGTAAACACTTGGCTAGGCTTATAAAGGCCTCAGGGCCAATAGTCTAGTAACTTCCTATGATCCTATGAGTGTGAAAGAATGAGTGCTATGTTAACAGTAATTAAGTACATTAAATATGAGATGAAAATAGAATCAAGTTAAAAGGATGTAGCATGCTTTTCACATTCAGATAATGAATGCATATAAAGCAAGGAGGAGCAATACAGACACATTAAGGCGGTCCACAAAGTTTGTTGTATGAAAGTTTGCGATGAAATGAACAGCATTTAGAGCAAGAAAGTAAAGAGTGTCTTTTTTTGCAGTTTGAGTGGAGAGGAAATTGTGGGCTGATGAAATAGCTAGTGGTGTGGAAAGATTCAAATCACTTTGGCAAAGAAATAGGCACCTGGAAACAGGAGGAAGATACTGTGATGCTGCCAATCGCGATCTGAATTCTGACAGGTGTAGTATTTATTTTCCTTTGTTGGCAGGGTTAGTCCCACTACACTAGTAACCTCTTTTCAGGGGATACCCAAGGTGGCATTTATGCCATTAAGAGAAAATTTAGCCAGGACATCAGGGAACGTTCCCTACTCTTTTCAATAAGTGCAGTGGGATTTTTGACATCCACCTGAGCTACCATCAACTCAAGCAGATGGGACCTCAGTTTAAAGTCTCATCTGAAGGACAACACTCTCAGGAAAGCAGCACCCTTTGATGCTGTACTAAAGTGTCACTGTAATATCAGCAATCGAATCAGCCGGTGTGGGAACAGAACCCAGAGTCTTTTAGTCTTCCAGCACTAAAAGCAAGTGTGCTCCTGAAGCATCAGTAATACTGCATTATGAAAGGATAACTGATGTTTGGACTGATCTATTGATTACACAAACAGGAAAAAATATTAAGGCAACTATACTGAACACCTACAATTAAAATGATGGGTTATACACAAACGAGTTCTGGAAATGTCCTGGCAAAGGTCAAGTGAACCCATATAGGAGCTAATGTGCACATGCACGCAACTTAAGAATCTTAAAGGGGGGAATACTATACATGAGATTTTAATTATCTTTTTTTTAATTTTATAGCCAAGGCAAGGTGGACCAGTGGAACTCTTTCAAACACAGTTTCAACAAAATTTAAAAGCATAAGTGTATGTCTGTATGTATGTGTGCAAAAAACTGCAATGTATTCATTTTATCTTTTAAACAGACTAATAGTTTAAATCCATTAAAAAGGCACAACAAATGTACTTTTGGAGCAACACTGCAAACCATCAGTGATGATAATGTAACAAATGGCACTAAAATATTTTGAAAACCAAATACAAAAGTATTCAATATTAGCAGAAGCATCAGTAGCGTTCAGGGATAAAGCTCTTATTACGACCCAAGTAACCAGAGTTCGGTAGTGGCTCAGGAGGCACTTGACAGTGGTGCAGAGGACAACGGGTGGGTCCTAGTCAGCCCCTGCTCTCAAACACAATCAGTGTTGGAGTGCAAGCATGACATCATACATTAGGGGATCAGTGCAGTACAACATAGACATAACCCACCAAGATAGTGGTGGCAGCCCTGGATGACTTATGCATGTAGGAGCATCATACAAGCTGTTAGGGGGCAAAGCAGGTACTCATGTCTCCACTCAAGGGGAAGGGTTAAGGACCATCAAAAATAGCTCTTACTGTGAGATGCTGGCAAAAGCATAACACTCAGCTGTGTGCCTGGATAACTGCCACACCAGTATCTGAAAGGTGGATTCCCTGCATACCTCTACATATCTAAGAAAAACTGACAAGAATCATACTGGAGGTGTCTTGATGACTGGTGGGGGGAGAACTGGGATCAATACTGATAAGCAGTCTGCTGTCGAAGTCAGAAACGTTACCACAAAATACATAATTATTAGAAAGCATGTCTAGTAATGCTTGCAGATTTTCATCAGTTCTGAAGTTTCTGCTAACAGATGCAAAGTTTCCAGGAATGGTTTATAAAATTCACAAAAGTTTCTGATGCAAAGGGAATCGAGATTAACATTTCTATAATGAAGTTCAAAGATGCAAGCTAGGGATAAGATGAAGGTAGAGCTAAGACCAAAAACTCTTTTTAAGATGGGAGTAACAGCAGACATAGCTAAAAGATTTGAATGTATAAGCTGCACTCATAGTTGTCCACTAAAAAATATATACTTTGGGGTGTCTATCCCAAATCGTCACAATCTGCCTCACCTCCATAAACTGTATATTCAACTTTATTACAGATTGTAGGACATTAAGAAAGGGAACTAATAGGAGATGATCATGGTCATCCAGTGGAAATTATCAGATTCTACATACCCCAATTCCCATCCAATGGTAGCCGATGAACACACCACCGAAGGACAGTGCAAGTATATAGTACAGTTTTGTACCTACCATAAATGTAGATGTCCGAACTGGATAGCATCTGCAGTCATAACAAGTGGGTTGTCCTGTCGTCAGGCAGCCCTGCAGTCGGCCGGATTCCAAAGTCCAGGTCCGGCTTCGGCTGATGTTGCACTCCACCCGACGTCATCTCTGTTGGTCTTCGGGTATAAAAGCATCAGCCGACGCCATTTTCCTCAGTGTTTCTTGCCCCAGATGCCAGTAGCCCTCTTGCAGGCTAAAAATTTGGATAGATGCCAATGTTTCCAAATAGATAGAGGTAAACACAGCAATAAGCAAATATGTACATATATACAAACAAATACACCATAAAAGACTCCCCAACAGCTAGCTATTAGGAGGGTAAACACCCTAGGAGTACCACAGAGGGGAAGGAGGGAGGGTAATCCTGACTGCAGATGCTATCCAGTTCGGACATCTACATTTATGGTAGGTACAAAACTGTACTATGTCCTTCATGGATGCATCTGCAGTCATAACAAGTGGGTAGAATACCATAGCCAACTAGGGAGGAGGATAAAAGTAGATTATGGTGTGTTTAGGATCCCTTGCAGTACAGCAGTGGCAAACCCTGCTCGGGATCTGGAATATAGAGGCAAATTATAATGCTTGGCAAATGTATGCACGGAGGTCCAAGTAGCCGCCTCAATAATGTCTTTGGTTGCCACTCCTCGTAAGAAGGCTGTGGTAGTGGCTGTTGCCCTTGTAGAATGAGGTCTTATGTTCTGTGGAATTGGTTTTCCATGGAAGGAGTAACAGTATCGTATGCAATTTCCTATCCATTTGGAGATTGTCTGTTTGGAAATAGCTTTTCCTTCTCTTCCTGTTGCATAGGCTACAAAAAGTTGGTCAGTCTTTCTGCTATTTTTTTCTGCCCAAGTAGTAGCGTAGCTGTCTATGTACATCCAAGGTATGTAGTATTCTTTCCCTCTGTTTTGTGGGTTGGGAAAGAAGGTAGGTAGGTGGATTGCCTGGTTTAAAGACACTCTGGATACCACCTTGGGCATAAACGTAGGATTAGTCCTCATGGACACTCTATCTTGGTGGAAGATTAGGAAGGGTTGCACTGCCATTAAGGCCTGTAGTTCTGAAACCCTCCTTGCTGAAGTAATTGCCAGTAGGAAAGCAGTTTTCCATGACAGGTGTTGTAGGTCTGCTGTTGCTGCTGGTTCAAAGGGTGATAGTGTCAACTTTTCTAGCACAAAGTTTAAATCCCAAGCTGGTAATGGTGGTTTCCTTGGAGGTTTTACATTCTTGATTCCTCTGAGGAACTGTCTGAGCAAAGGGTGCGAAAAAACAGGAGGATCAAAGCTGTATTCTGCTGAAATAGCTGATGCATGTATCTTGATGGAGGAGTAGGACAGGCCTGAATGAAGAAGTTCGCCAGATACTCCAGAATGTTAGGCATATCTATGTTTGACACATCTTTTCCTCTTTCCGTACTCCAAATGACAAACCTTTTCCATTTTCCAGCATAGTTCCTTCTTGTTGAAGGTCTGCGTGCTTCCAGAATAATGTCTTTAACTCTTTGGGAAAGTTCTGGATTAGCTGCTGCTATGTGATGTTCCATGCAGTCAGTTGCAGCGTTTTAGGTTTGGATGTATGATGCTGTAGTTGTTCTGAGTTAACATCAAAGGCATCAGGGGTATTGGCCACATATTGTTCGAGACATGCTCTTCAGTAGTGGGTACCAGTGTTGTCTTGGCCAGTTTGGAGCTATCAGGATTATCCTTGGGCGTTCTTCCTTGATTTTTAGTAGTACCTTGTGTATCAAAGGAAGAGGTGGGAATGCATATGCTGTTAGGCCTTTCCAGTTGAAGGAGAGTGAGTCCACTTTCCATGCTAGTGGGTGCAATGTCCTTGTGCAGAATTTTTTGAGCTCGTGATTGTGAGCTGATGCGAATACGTCTATCTGTGGCATTCCCATTTACTTGAGATGGTGTTGAAGATGTCCGGGTGCAGCTTCCATTCGTGGGCATCCGAAGTGGTTCTGCTTAATATGTCTGCTAGAGTATTGTCTTTCCGCGGTACAAATATTGCCTGTAACTGAATGTTGTAGCTGAGTGCCAGGGTCCACAGCTCCAAGGTCATTCTGCATAGGGGGTATGAATGAGTGCCTCCCTGTTTGTTGATGTACCACATGACTGTGGTGTTGTCTGTCCTTATCATCAACTGGCCCTCTTTGAGAAATGGTTTGAACTTTTGGATTGCCAGTTTTACTGCCAGCATTTCTTTTAGATTGATGTGCAGGTGAAGTTGATCCTGTGTCCATAATCCTTGCACGCATTTGTCCAGCATGTGGGCCCCATCCTAGGTCTGAAGCGTCTGTTGTGATGGTCTGGCTTGGTTGACATCTGCGAAAGGGTAGGCCTGGGTTTGACTGGCATGCCTGAGCCCACCATAGGAACTCCTGTTTTAAGCATGGAATTAGTGGGATTTCTGTTTCTAGACTGTGTCTGTGTTGGGACCATAAATTCTTTAGGTACCACTGTAGTTTCCTCATATGTAGTCTGGCAAATGGGACCAAGATTATGCATGATGCCATGAAGCCCAAGGCCTGCAGAACTTTCCTTGCTGTTAACTTGTTCAGTTTTGTTAGTGCCAAGAAGTAAAGAGGAAGTTCTTTTTGTTTTTCTGTAGTCAGGAATGCCATTTGTTGTACTGTGTCCAATTCAGCCCAAGAATGTCCTTGTTTGGGATGGTATCAGCCTTGACTTTTGTAAATTGACTGTGTATCCCAGTCCTTGTAGCAAGTAAATGACCCTTTGTAAATCTGTTGTCAGCTTGCTTTTGTTGTCCCCTTGTAGCAGGCAGTCGTCCAGGTATGGGTAAATTTGAATTCCCTGTAGTCTGCAATGGCGATTACTGATGCCAGGCATTTTGTGAATACTCTGGGCAGTAGATAAGCCAAAGGGCAATGCTGAGAATTGATAGTGCTCTGATCCTGCAAGAAATCTGAGGTATCTTCTGCAGATTGGTCGAATGGGGACGTGCAGGTATGCCTCCTTGAGATCTAGAGTTACCAGCCAAGACTCCTTGCCCAGCATGGGAAGAAGTTGCTGTAGGGTCAGCATTTTGAATTTTGGGACAATGATGTATGTATTTAAGCTGGACAGGTCGCGAATTGGTCTCCAACTTTTTTCCTTTCTTGGAACTAGGAATAGTCTGGAGTAGAACCCCTTTCCTTGTTCTGCTGTTGGCACTCTTTCCACAGCTCTCATGTTTGCTAACTCCATTATCTGGCGTAGAGCCTCTGTATTTTGATTTGGAGGTAGATTTGGCATTCCTCTTTTGACTGGTAAAGTGTGGAAGTGAAACCGGTAACCTTGATCTATGGTTTGTAAAATCCACTTGTCTTTTGTTATGTAGTGCCAGTTCTTTGAAAATAAGGTTAACTTTCCGCCTAGAGGAGCTGCTAGTTGTTCCCTGGTAGGCGGATTTAGGATTAAGTCACTGTGGTTGTGCTGATGTAGTGGCAGTGGCTGTGTCTGTGCCTCTGTTGTTACCTTGCCACTGTCGTCCTCTGTAGGCACCTCCTCTGGATTGGTTTCTGCCTCTGGAACGTCTATTCCTGCCCCTTTGAAATTTTGTGGAGTCAGGAAAGGACCAATTTTTGGCAGGCCAGTTCCTGCTAAACCTTGGGCGTTGAACCTGCAGGAAATCTTTAACAGTTTGAACAGATTTTGCCTTTTCTTCCATTTTCTTCATAACCTGCTGGGCAGGTGTACCAAACAAGCTTGTCTTGTCCATAGGAGCATCTAGCAACTTAGCTTTAACATGATCCGGTAAAGCTTGTTCCTTTAGCCATGCATGCCTTCTTATCACTGTGCCTGTCATGGCTGATCTAAATGAAGCCTCCAGTGCATCATAGCCACATTTTAAGGAATGGTTGCTAACCTGTTGTATGTTATTTACCATCTCTAATACATATTTCTTATCAAGAGATTCATCAGTGGTTAGTTTTTTAGTTAACTGATCAAGCATAAACTCTTGGTATTGTATCATGTGAAATTGACAGTTTAAAGCTCTAGCTGAGAGAGTAGCTGAAGTGTAGACCTTTTTACCCCATCTGTCTAGTGACCTTGCTTCCCTTTCAGAAGGAATAGGGTTTTAGCTGTGGTCGGCTACTGCCTTGGGACCCTGGGATATAGTTTCTGGGTCTGCAAGTGGGGCCTTGTAAAGGTGGTGATGAGTATCTGGCACCCTGTAAAATCTGTCTGGTTTGGCAGGGGCTGGGGGTAATGAGTCTGGAGCGGAGCAAACATCATTGAAAGCATCATCCACCACAGAGAGAACAGGAGGTATAGCTAAGGGCCTGTGCTGTGGGAGGTGCAGAAAGGTCCTAAGTCTTTTTCTGGAGTCTGAGAAATCCTGTTGCTGCCATTGGAACTGTTCTCGCATGGCATGCAAGGTTTCCCCAAAGGAGAATTCTTCTGGTGGGGAAGCAGCTGGAATGGATTCTTCAGCATCCGAATCTTCAAAATTGGAGAAGGGAGCCTCAGGCTGGTCAGTTATGTCTGATTCTTCAGCAGAATCATCAGAAGACACTGGCTCAGGGGGCTCTGCCCTAGGTCTCTTCTCTGGGGGCTGAGAGGCCCTGTCTGGGTGAGATTGAGATCCTCTAATTAAAGAAATTAAATCTTCTGCCAAAGAAAGCATTTGAGAACTAGAAGAGGGCCTGGATGAGGGGAGTTTTACAGGCACTGATTTAGTAGTCTTGGCTGCTTTAGCCCTGGCGAAGGCCTTAATGGACATGGCAGCTGGAGGCCTAGCAGCACCACGTGCTGGGGTAGAGACATCCAAGGGGATGGTGTCTGATAAGTCAACCACCGTGGTGGGTAAAATTTCTGAGGTCGATTCAAGAGTTGTAGCAGGGGCCTCAGTTGTAAGAATAGGTTCAGCTGTACTTTGAGCAGTTTTCTCGGTTTCAGCCGAAACCGAGACACTTTGCTTTACCGTGGTTTCGGCCGAAACCGCGGACCGCGAAAGGTCGGTCTTTATCTTTGCGTTTTTGGGGTAGTCGGAGGATCCGGCGGCATAATGTACGCAAAATCAGAACCGAAAAACTGTTCTGCAAACTCCGACCGGCGCCTAAGCGTTATCGGTTGAAAGAGGCACAGGCGAACAGGCTGCTACGTCGTGGGCTGGGCCTAAACAAGGCAGACAGTAAGAGTGGAAATCTTTATGAGGTATTTGTTTCCCACAGGTTAAACAATTGTTAACTTTTTCTGACATCGGCTGAGGCAAGAAAGAGTCCCCAGCGGGTACTTAGCTTTAGAAGTCTTGAGTAGTATTCGGTAGAAGTAATCTCTGGATCCGACCGACCGGCACTTGCGAACAGCTTCTGCTTGAGCCACGCGGCAAGAAAGACTGAGGAAAATGGCGTCGGCTGATGCTTTTATGAAGACCAACAGAGATGACGTCGGGTGGAGTGCGACATCAGCGAGCGGACCCGGACTTTGGAATCCGGCCGACTGCAGGGCTGCCTGACGACAGGACAACCCACTTGTTATGACTGCAGATGCATCCATGAAGGACATCTATACATGCGTGTCTAAATTCCCACCTACAATTACTCCAAATGAAGCATTTCAATCTGCTTACTGGACCAATATTCTGATCCTTCTTTCTTCGTGCAGCTACACTACCTAGCCTCCACTAAACAACAACCATGCAAACTTCCCTCCCCTGAAGACAAGCAAGCCAGCACAAGCTTCTCTTTTCCTCTAACCAGCTACTCTGGCACCAGGATTGGCAAGTCAAAGAGGATTATTTGGTGTGTAGTCAAGACTCCATACCTCTGCATTACACAGCCAAGTAAGCATAGGGGTACTTTAACAGAATAATACTTTAATGGGATAGGGCAGTTTGGAATATGACAAATATCGATGCTGGTCTGTCTCTAGGTCTTGATCTCTCACAGGCTGATATGAATATTAAGCATTAAAATAATGTAAGAAAAGCAAGAAAACATGCCAGTCACACTGGACAGACTAGGACTTAGCATCTTACTCACAAACAGTCCTAAATACATGGCTATGAACTCTTAGAAGAAGCAACCCACAGACGCTAGCCAGAAGTATATCAGGTCAGTGCAGAGTTGTAGAGCAGCAATACTCTTATTCCTATGCCAGTTTTCTCCAATAAAGTTCACACCCTTCTTGCCTATTTTCTAATAGCCCCAACTGCAGTCATCACTTTTTCCAAAATTTCCCTTCTCCGTTTTCAACCATATTATACA
Source organism: Protopterus annectens (assembly GCF_019279795.1). Classification (NCBI taxonomy): domain Eukaryota; kingdom Metazoa; phylum Chordata; order Ceratodontiformes; family Protopteridae; genus Protopterus; species Protopterus annectens. The sequence continues at coordinate 562,368,706 of NC_056730.1, read as the reverse complement.
CAGTTATTTATCTTAAGGATCTGCATCCAACAATTCTACTCCCTCCTTGTGGTTTGATGGAGAAGAGAGGGAGATAAGAACATGTTTTTTGGGTGTGTAGCCAGTTTGCAGACTTAATTCCCCTACAGAGTACTCTGACAGAAAGTTGGGGAAGCAAATGGCTGTAACTAATGAAATAATTATTTTGAGCTGGGACATGGGATCTGAACTGCCTAAACACAGTAAGGCTTTGTTAAGTTTAATTCTGTTGACTGCCAAAAATGCAATTACTAAAAAATGGAAATCAAAATCTAAACCATCTGTAAAGCAAAAAGTGAAAGGTAACTGTTAAAAAAACAATATATAATGCATGAAAATATTAATATGGCTTGTTTTCATTTAATGTATGCATGCCTATGTCTTAAATGATAATTTAATACAGGTGTTAAAAAAAAGCTCCAGAACAGTGGCACAGACAGCAATCTTGTATATATGCAGCCAGGCAGGTGTAGTACCACTACTCATGCAGTTAAAACTACAAGAAAAACCTAGCCAAACTAGAATTGTCACTGTGTAATACCTTAAACATTCTGTAATAGAGGCCCATGGGATATATGCAAATGCTCCCTTAACAGCATCAAGCGTTTCAGCTATACAGCTTTTGAATGTCCATGACTTTTTACTTTTTAGGTCTTTGTGGATACATTCAGGCCAAAAAAAAGCCAAAACCCACAATGATACAGGAAGGAATTAAACAAAAACATGTGGAAGAGCTATAAATGCTGTCTAAATTCAAAGCAAGCAAGCAACTGGCTGCATCAAGCCTTAAAGAAAGTACAGTGTATAAAAACAGAAAACCCTTTAAATATCACATGCAAAAGGCATGAAATGAAATGAAGCACCTGCATTTCATTTTTTGTCTTTTTGCAGGGTTCACAAATAGGTAGGGACTGATCTGATCATATTGGCACATAAAATACAGATTTTATGTGAAAACATCTTTAGGAAATGGTGCAGCAACATCTAATGTTCTAAGCTGTTCCTTCTGTGTGTCTATCGAGGCTGTGAATTTAACAACGTGATCTCGGAGCCAGAATATTTCCTCTCTCATCTTCCATAACATGCTTTACATTACAAGTTGATTACTACACTGGAGATAAAAAAAAGGAAGCAATCATTTACAAATTATGAAGCTTTGCCAATATACAGACAGACATACCCATTCTAACATAAAAACATACAAACAAAAGGGGAAAAAAAAAGGCATAGCCTTTTCTGTTTTTTTTTTTTTTTTAAACTGGTGATTTCCTTTCGTCTCGTCCAGTATCAGAAGTGAGAAGTACCTGGTACCCTGAAGAATGGAAATGCATGAAAGAATAAAACAGCAGCAGAACAGATGCTCTTAATAAAGTAATATTGATGAATAATTTCATGTACTTATTAAATATTATTCATTTCAGAGTATGACTTTGTGACTTTTTCTCACATGCGTTTCCATTCGCCAAGGACACTGTATTTTTGGTACTGGTATTATGTTAAGTCTCACCCTCCACAGGTGCACAGTAAAACCTGCAATACGAGTTCCCAAAGGGAGTATTCATTTTTACCATATTTTTAAAGGCATAAAAACATTTCATTATGTTTCATGTTGAAGTCCACCATATCAATTTTAGGATCTTGCCAGGCAGCTGATGAAAAAAAACATGTGTGTGTGGGTGTGTGTGTGTGTGTGGGGGGGGGGGGACATCTGCATGTGATCTTTAACTGCATCCATTTCTGTAACATCAGTTACTTCCAAGGTATAATATACTAAACTGTATTTCCAAATGCCTGGGACTTAGGCAAGCAAAGTGGAGAATCATATAGCAAAATTTAGCAGCAACAGAATCATTACATTTGCAAAGTATGACTATCAACATTCAGTGTCTGGACTTTAAGAGAGCTAGTGGCATTAACCAGTGATACATTATGGAAAAAAAAATAAAGTAACCGAATGCATCTAACCTGTGTCATTGTTTTAGCTTGTACAGAACACCTTTAAAGTAATTACATAAAAACATACAAAGGCCATGTAAACTTGAGAAAACTAACAAGTACTAACCTGTCCTATTAGTTCCATGATCACAGGTATAACCCCATTCTCTCTGGTGAATCCCTGATATGACATGTTCCTGGCAGCTCTCCGTGTACACACAAAAATGTCCCTGTTAATGGTCTCAAATGCAATGTACTTCATGTCAGGACGGATCCAGCAATTTGTCTGACCAAACATGGTCTCTGGTCTGAGCGTTGCAGCCACCAGGTAAATATTTCTTCCCTTTAGTTCACTACATAACAATCAAAGTAAATGAAATACATTAGGAAGTACTCATTCCTATAAACACACAGACAAAATGCTAGAAGGTGGTCTCTTCCTCCTTGCCTGTATAAGCTTCATCACAAGATAATTTATGGGTACAAGCTAGTAGTACACTACTATACTGATGAACCCCAATGTTCCCGAACACAGAAGGATGAGGCATGCTAAGGAAGCAGTGAGGAAATCATCCTATGTTGCGTAACTTATAAACAAAGGTATGGCATCTAGGTCCAAGGAAGTCATTGTTCCACTGTACTCAGCATTCATCAGACCTATCATTGAGTACAATGCCCCCTTTGGTATGTACCTAACAAGGTATACCCAACAAAAGGAATATTTATGGAGGTTCCTCACTAAAAGAATACAAGACACAAGTAAAAATGTCCTATGCAGACCACCTCAAAGCCCTATCCCTGTATTCTGTTCTCCTACAGGCTGCTGAGAGGAGATCTATGCCTGGCATACAGGACATTGTCAGACTCCATTCTGACAGACTTCATGCATATCAGTAAAACAAACAGCACCAGAATTACCCATTCTAAAGACTTGAACCTTGCCTGTGATATAAATAGGACCTTCTGGAGGAATAGTATTGTATCCCAGTGACTACCCTATCCATGTGAAGTAGAGTTCCTCCCTAACCCAATTCAAGTGCAACTTGGGCAACTGGATGGAGAACAGGAAATTCATCCCTGGCTCGGTACCTATGTCTCTAATGGACACAGGCAACCTGTAAAATGGTTCATCGCTAAGGCCCCTGTTTACACTTATCAAGGGTATCAAAATTTGTCAGAGATTTGGGATGCATGGCTAGGCTTAAAAAGGCCCTTGTGATCATAAGCCTCATAAAACTTATGAACCTATGAGCATACAGATAGAGACATGCGAGATTCAGGAAGACGGAATCTATTGGCCAAGCTTACTTTTTTTGGTTCTCTGGAGCAGATCATCAGTAAAATTCTCTCTGGTACCCCCTTCCTCTTATCAATAAAGTCATGAAAGATGTCCCTGGATTAGCTTCTATTTGGCCATTGACCAACACGTAGCTATGATAGTAAGAAAAAGTACAGTTGTGTACACTTAAAATAAATGTAGATGTTCGAGTGTATTCACTCTTGCAGTCATTACATTTGAGGTTATCTGCTTGCAGGTAGCCCTCAGTTGGCCTGATTAACAAAGTCTTGGGTCCTGCGTCATTTGCTGCCCCTTCTTTTATGGCGTCAGTTCGTCAGGGGTATAAAAAGTACAGTTTTGTACCTACCATAAATGTAGATGTTCGAAGATCCACATTGCTGCAGTCCTTACACTTGGGTAGTCCGCTGTCCTCGGTCGGCCCGAATATCAAAGTATAAGGCTGGCGTCGGTCAAAGCATTAGACTGACATCAGGCGTCAGGGTACAAATGCGCATGACCGACGTCATATCCTCAGTCTTTTCTTGCCCCAGATGTCAGAAGACCCTACAAAGAAAGGTCAAAACCAAAAAACAGCAAACAACCAACCAACCACCCTTGCACTAATAATATGTACAATATATACAATATACACAATATTTACAACCCAACCCACACAACCGCCTCTAACTACAGAGGGAAGGAGGGTAAATTGGACTGCAGCAATGTGGATCTTGAACATCTACATTTATGGTAGGTACAAAACTGTACTATGTTCTTCATCTCACATTGCTGCAGTCCTTACACTTGGGTAGAATCCCAAAGCAGAGATAAGGGAGGATGGCAAAACTATAAAGAAGCAGGAGCTGCCAAAATGCCCTGTAAAACAGCAGTGGCAAAACCAGCCCTAGATTTAGAGTAAAGTGGAAGGTGATAATGCTTTGAGAAAGTATGCACTGAACTCCAAGTAGCTGCCTCCAAAATATCTTTAGTTGCCACCCCTTAAAAGGCTGTCGAGTGGCAGTAGCCCTAGTGGAATGAGGCCTAATCCCAGCTGGAATCTCCTTGCCATGATGGGAATAACAGAAAGCAATGCAAAACCCAATCCACTTAGAAATAGTTTGTTTTGACACAGGCTTGCCCAGAGAACTCAAAGCAAAAGAAACAAATAACTGCTGAGACTGCCTGAACTCTTTAGTTCTGCTCAAATAATATCGCAACTGCCTGTGTACATCTAAAGTGTGCAAAATCTTTTCCCCTTTATTTTGGGGATTTGCATAAAAAGTAGGCAAATGAATAGTTTGGTTTAAAGCCACACTAGAAACCACTTTAGGCATAAAGGAAGGATTAAAGATACCCTATCCTTATGGAAAATTAAGAAAGGCTCAACCGCCATAAGGGCCTGCAATTCAGAAACCCTTCTTGCAGAGGTAATGGCCAACAAAAAAGCAGTCTTCCATGACAAATATTTCAACTCAGTAGTAGCTGCAGGCTCAAAAGGTTGTAGAGTGAGTTTCTCCAACACAAAATTGAGATCCCAAGCAGGAGTAGGAGCTCTCGTGGGGTCTTATATTCTTTGCCCCTCTAAGAAATTGCTTGAACAAAGGATGAGAAAACAATGGTGGGTCACAGTCATAGTGAGCCGAAATTCCTGCAGCATGAACCTTAATAGAAGAGAAGGACAAACCTTTGTCCAATAACTCAGTAAGATATTGAAGAGCCACACTTAAATTAGGCTCAGAAACATCAAAATCCTTTGCTGCACTCCAAAATAAAAATCTCTTCCATTTATCTACTTTCCTTGTACTAGGCCTTCTAGCTTCCAAAATAACATTCAAAACTTGCTGTGGAAGTTGAGACCCTTTATGGTTCAAAACAGAATATGCCAGGCTGTTAGGTGAAGAGAGTGAAGTTTGACATTGAGTAAATGACTGTCCTCCTGAGACAACAGGTGTGGAATCAAGGCAAAGGCCATGGAGGCTCCTACCAGACTTCTCAGTAATGGGTACCAGTGCTGTCGAGGCCAATCTGGAGCTATTAAAATCATCCTTGGCTTGTCCTGTCTGACCTTTAGAAGTACCTTTGGGAGGAAAGGCAGAGGTGGAAAGGCATACACATGAAGATTGCTCCAATTGAAAGAAAGAGCATCCACTTTCCAAGCTGTGGGATGAAACCTTTTCGTGCAAAACTTTGGCAGCTGGTGGTTTAGTGGAGAAGCGAACAGATCTATGTCTGGAGTTCCCCATGACACTGTCAATTTCTGAAATACATGAGGATCCAATTTCCACTCGTGGGGATCCATAATTTGTCTGCTCAACACATCTGCTAAGGAGTTCTGTGCTCCTGGCAGAAACCTTGCCTGAAGATTTAGCTGTAAACTGAGAGCAGTCTCCCACAAAATCATTGCTTGCCTGCATAGAGGATAAGAATGTGTTCCCCTTGCTTGTTGATGTACCACATGACAGTTGTGTTGTCTGTTAGAATCAACACCTGCCCTGGAAGAAGTAAATCCTTGAAAGCTATTAATGCAAACTGGACTGCTAACATCTCCTTCAGGTTGATATGTAGATGTTGTAGTCTGGCAGGCCACTTGTCTTGTATCCACTTTCCATTTAGATGAGCTCCCAAGCTTTGTCTGAGGCATCTGTCGTAGAATCTGACTCGCCTCTGGCGGGTCACAGAGAGTCCCTTGTTTAGGTGACATTCCTGAGCCCACCACAAAAATTCCTTTTGAATGCAAGGTATTATTTGAATGACAGTGTCCAGATCCTGGCAGTGCTGTGTCCATACATTTTGAGATACCATTGTAGCTTCCTCATATGCAGTTTGGCATTGGGAAGCACCAGAATACAAGATGCCATGAACCCCAAGGCTTGAAGGACTGTCCTTGCAGTCAGCCTGGACTGATGAGACAATTGATGAAAGTAAAGGGAAAGATTCTTTTGTTTGTCCGGGGTCAAAAGGCCATCTGGGATGCTGTATTCAGTCTTACACCCAGAAAGCACATGTCCTGAGAGGGTACTAGACTGGACTTTATTTCGTTCACAGAATACCCCAGGCATCTTAGCACTGCTATCACATATTCCAAATGATGAAGAAGCTCGTCCCTTCCTTGAGCCAGAATCAGGCAATCGTCCAAATAGGGATAGATCTGTATTCCTTTTAGCCTGAAGAAGGCTATCACTGGAGCCAGAACTTTCGTAAACACTCTGAAGCAGTAGATAAGCCAAAGGACAATGCAGAGAACTGATAATGAGAAGTCCCAGCTCGCAGATACCTCCTGCAACTCAGTCTGATAGGAACATGAAGGTAAGCCTCCTTGAGATCCAAAGTTACCATCCAATGATCTTTGCCCAGCAGAGGTAAAAGCTGTTGTAACGTCAACATTTTGAACTTGGGAATGTCCAGATAAGTGTTGAGGATAGATAAATCCAAAATTGGTCTCCACGTGTTCCCCTTCTTTGGTACTAGGAACAGAATAAAATCCTAGGCCCACTTCTGGCATAGGGACTGGCTGAATGGCCCCTATTTGAAGTAACAGAGAAATTTGTTTGTGAGCCTCTATTCTTTGCTGAGGAGGAACGTCTGGCATGCCTTTGAAAGGAGGCAAAGTATGGAAATAAAACCTGTAACCTTGGTGTATGATATCCAAAACCCATCTGTCTTGGGTAATTAAACTCCAATTTTCCTTGAAAAGTGTCAACCTTCCTCCCAAAGGTGCTGCCAGACGAGAAGGCTCTGGCAGCTGAAATGGTAGGTCATTGGGTCTGTTTGAAAGGACTGACCCTGCCCTCACCGAAGACTGTGCAGGTGAACTCCTGTTCTAGGCCTGAAAGAGCCCTGAGCTCTGCCCCTACCACGTCTAGATCTACCCCTAGACTGGGAATCATAAGAAGGATCGTCCACCCCTTGGCAGGCCAATTTCTACTAAACTTGGAGGCTGAACCTGCAAAATCTTTAACAGTCTGCATAGACTTAGCCTTGTCTTCCATTTTCTTTAAGACTGCCTCAACAGGTGAACCAAACACATCAGATTGTAAAGGAGCATCTAAAATCCTTGTCTTAACATGGTCAGATAAATTCTGATCCCTCAGCCAGGCGTGCCTGCGAAGAACTGACCCAGTGGCAGCCACCCTAGATGAGGCCTGTACAGCATCAAAACCACATTGCAAAGAATGCTTACCCACCTGTTCAGAAACATGTACTAAATCTTGTAACTCTTTACACTCAATACCTTCCAGAGCATCTACCTTAGACTTCAATTGAGAAAGTAGATAGTTTTGGTATTTCAACATGTGAAACTGGCAATTCAAAGCCCTCATAGCAAGGGTGGAAGAAGTATAAACTTTCTTTCCCCATCTATCCAAAGCCCTGGACTCTTTATCTGGAGGAACCGGATTTTTAACAACAGAAGCCTTAACACCCTTAGGCCTCTGACTAACAGTTTCTGGGTCCGCCCTAGGACTTTTAAAAAGATACTTATGAGCTTCAGGCACCCTGTAATACCTATCCGGTTTAACAGGAGCAGGAGGCAAAGAATCAGGATTAAGAGAAGCCTCTGCAAACACATCTTCCACAACATCCAGAACAGGAGGTATAGCCAAAGGCCTATGCTGGGGTAAAAACAAAAATTCCCTAAGCCTTTTCCTGGAATCAGAGAAGTCCTGACCTTCCCACTTAAAATGCTCCCTCATGGAATGAAGAGTCTCTGAAAAAGAAAAATCCTCAGGAGGAGAAGCAGAAGGAGTAGAATCATCCACATCAGAATCAGAAGAAGAAGAATACTCCTGCAAGTCTTCAGCCGAAGACTCTGAAACATCCGAAGCCTGCTCAAAACTCCCCAACTCAGGTTCCACCCTAGGTCTCTTATCAGGAGGGGGCAAAGAACCTCTAATCAAAGTAATCAAATCTTCTGCCATTTTAAGCATATGCTTCTTGGGCACAGATCCTGAAGAACTAGGAGTGACACCAAATGAAGCTAAACCTGGCCTGCCTCTGGGAGAAGCCTTGGAAACAGAAGGAGAAGGCCTAACCACCCTAGGAAGGGAGGGGAGTACAGTAACCTGAGAGGCCCCTTCAGCCTGACCTGCCTCCTGAGAGGCCACATCCTGCAATAACAAAGTCTCCCCCTGGGACTCCAGAGAAACCTCCACCCCGGCTCCACCGACACCTCTAAAGAACCGGCGTCCGGCTCTTCTTACCTGGGCTTAGCTGCTTTGTCCTTGCGCTTCTTCGAGAAGCCGGGAGCACCGGCGGCATATTATAATTGCACCGCTTCGAAGACTAACCTGGCACAATCTAACCTTCTCTTAATAGTGCGCTTATTGAATCTAGCACAAAGTGACACCCACAACGTCGTGCTCAGGCCCTAAACAAGGAATACACAAAGTATGATAATCTCTATGCGGTATCTGTTTCCCACAAGAAATACAGTTATTTACTTTTTCTGACATCCGGTAAACCACTGAGGCAAGAAAAACTAAAATATTCCAACTTTGACTCGGTCTGAAACTCCGAAAAATTTCAGATGCAACACTGCTTCTGCATCGGACCATGCGGCAAAAGACTGAGGATATGGCGTCGGTCATGCGCATTTGTACCCTGGCGTCCTGATGTCAGTCTTATGCGCCTTGACCGGCGTCAGCCTTATACTTTGATATTGACCGAGGACAGCGGACTACCCAAGTGTAAGGACTGCAGCAATGTGAGATGAAGAACATCATGCATCCAACGCCATTACATCAGTTTTTCTTGCCCCATATGTCAGGTGCCCCCCTAATGGGGAGCAATTAAATATAAAAGTACAATGATATACCTCCAACAAAAAAGAAAATATACCAAAAAGGCTTTTAAGCATAGTAAAGGAAAGTAGAGGTATAGCCAAAAGAAGTTAAGGGGCTGGAGGGAGGGTAACCAGGACTGCAACAGTGAATACACTCGAACATCTACATTTATGGCAAGTGTACACAACTGTACTATGTTCTTCGTGTTTCACTGTTGCAGTCATTACATTTGAGTAGATCCCAAAGCTGTGGTTGGGAGGAGGAATTTATATAGCATTAGGACCAGCTATAAGGGTCCTGCAAGAATGCAGTGGCAATGCCAGCTCTGGAGTTAGAGAAAATTGGCAAATTGTAATGCTTGGTGAAAGTATGTACAGAACTCCAGGTAGCAGCTTCTAGGATGCCTCTGAGAAAGGCTGTAGAGGTAGATGCAGCCCTGGTGGAGTGAAGTCTGATTCCCTGGGGGATAGGTTTTCCATGGTGCTTATCGCAGAAATGAATGCAATGGCCTATCCATTTAGAAATGGTTTGCTTTGAAATAGCCTTCACCTCTGCCCCTGCAGCAAATGCTAACAGCAGTTGTTCAGATTTCCTTTGAGATTTAGTCCTGTCCAAGTAGAATCTGAGTTGTCTGTGCACATCTAAGGAATGCAATATCCATTCCCCTTTGTTCTGTGGGTTGCGAAAGAAGGTTGGCAAATGAATGGATTGACTAAGAGCCACACTGGATACCACCTTGGGCATGAAGGATGGATTGGTTCTGAGGGACACCCTGTCCACATGAAAGATGATGAAAGGGTCCACTGCCATAAGGGCCTGTAATTCAGAAACCCTTCTAGCTGAAGTGATTGCTAAAAGGAAAGCGGTTTTCCAAGAAAGAAATTTTAAGTCTGCAGTAGCAGCTGGCTTGAAAGGAGGTAGAGAGAGTTTCTCCAAAACAAAGTTAAGGTCCCAAGCTGGGGTTGGAGCTCTCCTGGGTGGTCTCAAATTTTTGGCCCCTCTGAGGAGCTGCTTGAGCAGTGGATGCGAGAAGAGTAAGGGTTCTGTGTTATAATGAGCTGAAATGGCTGAGGTGTGGATTTTAATGGAGGAAAAAGACAGGCCCTTGTGAAGCATCTCAGTTAAGTATTGTGAAATCTGAGGTAAATTGGGCACTGCTGTGCTCATCCCTTGAGATTGGTTCCAGGCACAGAATATTTTCCATTTTTCAGCATAGGATTTTCTAGTGCTAGGCCTCCTTGCCTCTAAAATGGCATCCATCACAGGTTTACTGAGGGATGGTAAAGGAGCAATTATGTAATTAGCCAGGCTGCAAGGTTCAGTGTTAGAAGCTGAGGTTGCAGCTCTGGTTCTCCTGCTGAGAAAACAGGGAAGGAGTCTGAGGCAGGTGCCATGGGGATAACCGTGACACACTATGCAGGAGGGGGTACCAGTGTTGGCATGGCCAGTCTGGAGCAATCAAAATCATCCTTGGTTTGTCCTGTTTGATTTTTTTGTAGTACTTTGGACAGCAGAGTCAGATGGGGGAAGGCATAGACTGATAGGTTTTTCCAGCTGAAGTACAGAGCATCCACTTTCCAGGCTTGTTTGTAGGGAGCCTTTGTGCAAAATTTGCCCAATTGGTAGTTCTGGGGAGAGGCAAACAGGTCTATATCTGCGCTTCCCCATTTGCTTGTCAACATGTTGAAAATCCTTGGTTCCAGTTTCCACTCGTGTGGGTCCATGAAGTTTCTGCTTAGTCCGTCTGCCAGTGTATTTAACTTTCCAGGCAGGAATTGAGATTGTAGGTACACTTGGTAGCTCAAGGCTGTGTTCCACAATGCCATGGCTAGTCTGCAGAGGGGGTAAGAATGTATACCCCCCTGCTTGTTTATTTGTTTATGTACCACATAACAGTGGTGTTGTCCGTCTTTCCCATTAGTTGTCCTGGAAGAATGTGGTCCTTAAAGGCTGTCAGAGCATTCTGTACAGCTAATATTTATTTTTGATTGATATGCAGGTGCATTTGACTTGGGTTCCATTTGCCCTGAATGCACTTCCCTGCCAGGTGAGCCCCCCATGCATAGTCTGATGCGTCTGTTGTTAGGGTTTGGGTGGCAGGGGGTGGTGTGAAAGGTAGTTCCTTGTTTTGGTGGCAGGCCTCTGCCCACCATAGGAACTCTAAGTGTAGGCAAGGTATGATAGGAATCATTGCTTCTAGATCCTGAGAATGTTGGCACCAGAGGCTTTTTTGATACCATTGTAGTTTCCTCATATGCAGTCTTGCATATGGAATTAGAAGAATGCAGGAGGCCATGAACCCCAAGGCTTGCAGTATTTGTCATGCAGATAGCAGGGTTTTTGTGGCCACTTGTTTAAAGTAGGCTGTCAAATTAATTTGCTTCTCTGGCGTGACGTAGGCCATCTGGGAAGTTGTATTCAAGCTTGCTCCCGGGAATATAATTTGTTGACAGGGTACCAGGTGTGATTTCTTTCCATTTATGGTCTACCCCAGACAAGTTAGAACCCTTTGTACAAAGGCCAGATGATTCAAAAGTATATCCTGGCTTTCTGCCTGAATTAGACAATCATCCAGGTATGGGTATATTTGAATATTTCTTTGCCTGCAAAATGCAATAACTGGAGCTAGGCACTTTGTTAATACCCTGGGCACAGAAGATATGCCAAAGGGCAGTGCAGAGAACTGTAGCCTGCTTTGAAGCGTAGGTATCTTCTGCAAGATTCCCTGATTGGGATGTGCAGATATGTTTCTTTTAAATCTAGTGTTGCCAACCAGGTATCTTTGCCTAGCATAGTAAGTAATTGGTGAAGAGTCAGCATCTTGAATTTTGGAATCTCCAAAAAGGTGTTTAGAGTAGACAGGTCCAGGATAGGACGCCATGAATTGACTTTTCTGGGTACCAGGAAAAGTCTAGAGTAGAAACCTTGTCCTTTTTCCTCTTCTGGTACCAGTTGAATAGCCCCCATGCTTAAGAGAGAAAGTACTTGTTTTTTGGCCTCTGCCCACTGATTTGGGGGCAGGTCTGGCCACCCGCTTGGTGTTGGCAACATGTGGAAGTGAAATCTGCATCCCTGGGACACTATATTTAAAACCCATTTGTCCTGGGTAATGAGTTCCCAGTTCTTTGCATCAAGAGCAATCTTTCCCCCCAAAGCAGCAGTCAGTTGATAAGTTCTTGGAAATTTTAAAAGGAAGTCACTGATACAGTTTACCATAGGGGGAGTCTTATTACTCCCAGATTTGGAAGTGGAGGCCCCCCACTGCTTAGTCCTGTGTCTCCCCTGGGACTGAAACCTGGGTTTTTTTGCTGTGTCTGGGTTTGGCTTGAGAAGACCTGGAAGGGGCTGGAAAGGACCAATTCTTAGAGGGCCAGTGCCTACTAAATCTAGGAGGCTGAAACATTTAACAGTTTGCATAGATTTAGCTTTATCTTCCATCTTTTTAAGAACTTCCTCAGCCTTGTTGCCAAACAGGCGGTCCTGATTTAAGGGAGCATCCAACAATTTAGCTTTAGCATGATCAGGCAAAGATTGCTCCTTAAGCCAAGCATGCCTTCTGAGCACAGACCCAGTAACAGCTGCCCTGCAAGAGGCCTCTAATGAATCAAACACACATTGCAAAGTATGTTTTCCAACTTGTTCAGCAGAATGCATTAAATCCTGTAATTCTTTATTTTCCACACAGTCAGGAATCAACATCATTTTCTGTTTAAGCAATCCAATAACTTTAACATATGAAACTGACAGTTTAAAGCCCTAATGGCCAAGGTTGCAGAAGTGTAAACCTTCTTACCCCATCTATCCAGCGCCCTGGAGTCTCTTATCAGAAGGGGTAGGATTTTTAGTAGTAGAAGCCTTAATACCCTTGGGCCCCTGTGAAATAGGATGTGGATCCGCAACAGGATTTTTAAAAAGGAACTTGTGTGACTCGGGGACCCTGTAGTATCTGTCTGGTTTTCTGGGAGCAGGAGGCAAGGAATCAGGGGCCAAACTAGATTCTGAAAAAGCATCATCAACAATGTCTAGTACAGGAGGAATAACTAAAGGCCTATGCTGAAGTAGGAGTAAGAAATCCCTAAGCCTCTTTTTTGAATCAGAAAAATCCTGGCTTTCCTAGTGGAAATGCTCCCTTCAAGTATGTAAGGTTTCCCTGAAAGAAAAATCCTCTGGAGGGGAAGCAGAGTGAATGGAGTCCTCTGCATCAGAATCCTCATAAGTAGATAAGGGCAAATCCAGATCATCAGAAGAATCAGAAAAAACAGAATCCTGGTCAGAAGATTCATAAACCACTTCCGTCCTAGGCCTCTTAGAAAGGGGGGGTTGGCTACCCCTGATTAGAGTTATTAGATCTTCAGCCATTCTTATTTGTTTTTTTTAGGCATAGAGGCCTGAGCATGTGGCCTGGGCGCTGGTTTTTTAGGCATGGTTCGAGATTTAGGCCTAAGAGAAGAAAGAAGTGTCTGTTTAATATGCAAGTCCGTAGGCCTGAATACACCCTCAGAAGCCGGTGCCTGCACAGTGGCTGTGGAACAATCCAAGGTAGAGGCATCCGCGGGTTCAATAGTTGAAGCATCTCGAGACATACCGGACTCTGAATGGGTCTCAGTAGATGCCTGTGCATCAGTAGTAGCGGGCATCAGTAGCTGCAAAAGCACGTCACTGAGTACCGGTGAACTGGCGACTGGCTTAGGAGAACCGTCGTCGGCAGTTTTGGACCTTGGCAGCCTGTCTCTATCTTTATCTTTGCGTTTTTTCAGAATCCCGGTAGTCGGATGGCAAACCAACGACATTTCAGGAAAATTAAACCAAGAACCGAAATATTTAGTGGCGAAAATATACCGACGACGAATAGTGCGCTGATTATTTAAAGCACAAAACCAACAGCAAGGTACGTCGTGGTCAGGGCCTAGGCAAGGAATGCAGTATGAATGAAAATCTTTATGAGGTATTTGCTTTCCACAAGTAATGCAATTATTAACTATTACTGACATCGGAAAAGAGCAAGAAAAAGTTTCCCCAACGGGGTACTTAGCTTTAGTTGAAGACTTCGGTTCTGAAACTCAAAAACGAAAAATTTCAGGAGTCGGCCGACCAGCACTTGCGAACTGCTTCTGCTTCGGGCACCGCATGGCAAGAAAGACTGATGTAATGGCGTCAGCTGCATGTTTTATACTCCTGACGACTTGACATCATGGAAGAAGGGTCAGCAACCGATGCAGAACCCAAGACTTTGTTAATCAGGCCGACTGAAGGCGACCTGCAAGCAGATAACCACAAATGTAATGACTGCAACAGTGAAACATGAAGAACATCCATTCTATGTCACCCAACTTGTAGGTAAGGTTAGCAGACCCAGGTCTAAGGAAGTTGTAGCACCACTCTATTCAGCCCTTATTATTTTTATCATTTGTTTCCTGGAAAAGTCCGACTTGGAACAAGCGTATTTTCAGCAAAGGTCCAGGGAGAAATGTGCCAGACGCATGCCTTTGTAAGATGGGAGGAAACTTACATGAATGCAGGAAGGACATGCAGACTCTGCACAGAAGGCACCCCAGCAGAGAATTGAACTGGGAACCTCTTACTGTGATGTTACAAGTCATAGCGCTGCACCACTGCGCCATCTTATCAGATCTGTCATTTAGTAAAATGCTCTCTTTAGCTTTTACCTAACCAGACACTTGCAATAGTTGGAATGCCCACAAAGGTTTCTCACCAGGAGAATTCAGAGCATAAATATCTTGCCCCACACTGATCGCCTAAAGGCTCGGTCTCTGTATTCAGTCAACTACAGGCTCCTAGAGAAAATCTTTGCCTGGCATACAGGGCTTCCTCAAATCCAGGCCTGATGGATCTGTTACAAATACACAAAATAGCACCAGAAACACTAGATCCAAGTATCTGAACCTCCCTTGTGACATAAACAGAATGCGCTGGAGAGAGAGAGACAGAGAATGTGCTGGAGAGAGACAGGGGCATATCCCAATGGATCTCTGTGCTATGGAATAGGCTGCCCATACATGTAAAACAGAGTTCATCCCAGACCCTATTCAAACAAATCTTTAACAACTGAATGGAAAATAGTAAAAATATTCCTGGTCTGGCCTCAATGTCACTTATGGACAGAGACTGTCAATAAGAAAAAGTATCATTTTAAATAGCAACCCCTCTAAAAATCCCTTAGTTACCTCACTACTAAAATGTCCACCGTATAGATGCCCATGACACTCAGGACTTGCATGGTTTGGGATGTATGGCTAGGCTTTTAAAGGCCCTTGTGGTCGCTAGCCAAGTAAAAACTTATGAGTCCATTTGTGAAGAACTGCTAAGGTCTTGCTTAACTGGTCTGCTAGGGGATTATGTTGAGATGAAAATGTAAGCAGCTCTTAAGGCCATCTGGCATATAGGGCTTCCTCCCAAGGTCCATGACCAACCTGAAGACAGACAAAGAGCCACATATCAGATAAAAATGAGTGCATTCTTGCAAGTATATGCACCACATGACTGTAGGAGGGACTACATTCAGATAAGGAAGTGATGATTTCCAAACATTTCTGAAAGTGCTGCTGGCCAAGGTCATTGCCATCATTTCTTTCATGTTTACATGCCTCCTCTTTTCCTTGGAGTTCCAAATGCCCTGCATATGGAGATCTACTATCTGTATGAGCCTCCAAGGCAGTGTTTCACACATCCACAGTCAAGGTCCATTTTATAAGGGCCTGTCTAAAAGACAAAACATGACAGCTCTGCACCTGAATAGCTTCCCATTCCAATACTCTCTTAGTGCAAGAAGGATCAGAAAGCATTTAGATGTGAGGAACAATCTGGATACAGACAGTCAATGGCTACTTGCGCTACCGCAACATGTTCTCAGGAACCACTGCAGCTTTTTCATAAGCAGCCTTACTACAGATACTATTAAAATGATATATGCATATAAAAACAGAATTCTCAAATTCCTCAACTGAGGGACATCCAAGATAGATGCACAAAGCAGCAAGTTGATTAGAGATCTCAGTGTGAAAATTCAGAAATTGTTAAAACCAGTAAAAGCTATCAATATGAATAAATTTGGTTACTAATGTAATTACAATGCCTGGTTGCCAGCAAAAAATGTGAAGAAAGTAATAGAAAATCAGCTAGAAATGGAAAAGAAAAGCCCCGACTAAGAAGGAGCTGGCAGCTGTTAAGCAAAAATCAGTGCAATTTTCAGCTGTAGTACAAGACATGGTTTTCAGTAATTCAGAGGAAAAAAATCATATGCACTCAGAAGATTGAGACACTTGAAAGACAAACGGATAGAAACATAGACACTTAATGGTTTCAAAAATTAGTAGAGTTAAAAGACAAAGCACCCAGAGAAAAACGGAAGTTACATACATACCTTAATGTTGGATCCTTTTCATCTAAGTCCATCCAGTAAAGATATTGGGATTAGAGCCACATATTGGATCTGATCTGACCTCACTGCTAGTGCTACTGCCTCAAGCCTCTTCAAAAAATTTCTCATAATCTCTCTCTTTTGCTCTCTGCCTTCAAATCGAGTTTCCTAACAATGCACTATTAAGGACCTAAATTACAATAGTATCAATTTATAAACAAGGAAGGGACAACATGCTTTCAAGTTGGTCTATCTGGTCCTTTTGAATTGGGGAGGAGGGAGGGATGTTGTAAAAGCCGGACTAGGATGAAGATCCAGTTTTATGTTAAGTACATAACTTCCGTATCCCATTTAATTCAGCCTGTTTGATCGGACTACTGGGACAGAATATAAAGCTACTTGAATTCCTAGGTAGCATTATGACAAAGTAACTCTGAGAACTGTAGCCTCAAAACAGGTTCTAAATCTACAAGTGATGTCTTAACTTATAATGCTTGCCACAGGTATGCAACAAAGACCAGGGTTGTTCCTGCCAAAATTACATCCATGAGAGAGAGTTTGTAAAGACTGAACATGAAGACTGGACAAATTTGTGGAATGAGCTGTTGGCTTAGTTGGCAATGTTGTATTGCTAGAACAGCAATACAAGGAAATGCAATCTGACAGCCATCTGGATAGTGTTATTTTGCAGACCATCTGACCTAGCTTCTTCAGATCAAATGCTATAAGCAATTGAGAGTCCTTCCTTATTGATTGGGGTCTGTGTGGATAAAAGCAAAGTTATCTAAGCATATCATAGTATAAAAAATGTATTTTCCCTTACTGGAGTAATGAGGGAAGAATACAGGCAGACTGATGAATTGGTTTAGATTTGTTTGTGTCATCTTGGAAACAAAGGAAATATCTACTTTTAGTATGGCTCTGCCTTGTGAGATATCAAATATGACTGAGAAAAATGGGAGCCTGCAACTCTCCCATTCTCTTGCCAAAAGGAATGGCAACTAAGAAAACTGTTTTCAGCTATGAAAATTTGAGATCCACAGAAGATGCTGGTTCAAATGGTTAAAGATTCTAACACAAAATTCTTGCCTCAACAAGTAAGATATTTTATAGGAGGATGGAAATGGAAAGACCCCATCTAAAAGGCCTTACCTAATTTGTAGGTTGCCACAGAGTACCAAGTGAAGTCATTCTGGAAGATAGAAATGGAAGCTAGTTACACCTTAATTGTGGAAAAAAACTACACCCTGTACTGAATGCCTGAGGTATAAATTGGAAGGATCACTGGGATAGGGGCAGAGAAAAGGTCAACACTGCTGATTAGCTCAATAAGAGAAACTTTTTCAGTTTACATCTACAGATTTCAGAAGTGGATTCCTTCTGAGACAAAAACTAAATATGTGACACAAACTCTGCAATAAAGCAGTGTCTTTGGCCATACCATGTGATTAATTTAAGTGGTTATAAGTCAGTGTGAGGCCACTCGGACAAATGAAAAAGAAGATCCAGTGAAGGATGGAGAAGTCATGGGTGCTTCATTATAAGAAGATTAAGCACAACAGACTAGATTTACCTACGCCAAAAATGGAACAGTAAGAATGACTGCGGCTTTGGACAGTGAAACCTTCTTTAGGAATCTGGAGATAAAGGGAACTGGAGCGAAAGCATGCAGGAGACGAGAGAAAGGCTCCTGACAAACCAGATCTTCTCTCAGTCGCCATCTCTTGGGAAGGATCAGTGCTAAGTAGTTGCTGCATTTGGTGTTGGATGGGGAAGCAAAGTCTGTAGCAAGGCTGGCCCGAAGAGGTGAAGATTAACTGTGCTACTGTGGGACTGAGAGACCACTGATGAAGCATTACAACGGATCTGCTGAGCATGTCCTCTAGCAAATGACTTTCCCTGGGATGTAGGCTGCAATTAAAAATTGAAGAGAAGCCAATAAAGTGTCATATCCTCATGGCCTCTCTGCAAAGGTGGCGAGATTTGGTTCCTCCCTGGTTGTGTACCACAATACTACTTTATCTGAATGTATAGAGATCACTCCCTGAGGAAGAAAGGGCTAAAATTCTTGCTACACTATGAGAACTGCCCTCATCTCATGATAATGATGTGAAGATTTGCCTTGGTCTCCCTGTACATAATTTGGACTATTCTCCACTCGTTATCCCCCCACCCACTCCAGGGAGGAGCCATTCATGCCATTGCCAATGGAGTCTAAAGAATAAATGGTCTCTTACAGGGATACTGTAAGAGAGGTCAACCACCAGTCCAGGAGTTATTGGCAAAGCTGAGTTACGCATACTGGGACACTGGGAATTTGTGAGCGGGAACCACTGAACCATCAGCATTTACTGAAAGATTCTTATGAAGACATGTGCATGAGGACCATGGCAATGGAAAATGGTATTAGACCTGAGATTTTAAAACTGAAGAGGCTAGGGATATTTGGCTATCTAGGAAGAAATGGATCACAGTCCTGAGAATCTTAATTTTTTCTGAAGGAAGGCTTACAATCAAATCTGTTGGGTCCAGATGGCATCTTATGAACACAATGGACTAAGTAATCAACAGTTTTGATTTTTCATATTCATGACTGAACTACCCAAAGATAAAGCTGTAGCAAATAACCTCTAGTTTCATGATAGACACCTTGGATGCAGCAGCTAGAAACCAAATAAGTTAGTAAACTTCAAATTCCTTTCAGTCGCAAAGGGGCAGACTACCACCATGCACCTGGTGAACACCTGAGGAACCATGTTGAGGCTAAAAGGTAAGGCACTGAACTGAAAGTGATTGGTTCCCAACTTAAGGCAGAAAAGTCTTCTGGGTGCATTGGCAGGTTTAACATGGTGAGAGGCATACTGAAGGTCTCGGGAGCACATCCAATCATCTGCTTTCAGACAGGCAAAATTGCTTGCATACTGACCATTCTGAATGGGGTCTCTTGACATAATGATTTAGGACAGAGAGCTCTAAAATGGCCCATGGTTATTTTCTCTCTCTGGAACCAAAAAAAAACCTGGAATAAGTTTCTTACCCTCTCTGGTTTGGTGGGACCACCTGGATGCCTCTTTCTTCTAAAAGAGTAAATACCTCTCTTTTTGCCATAATGTATTAGCAGGATATAACATCTGAAGGCAGCAGTGTCTGACAGGGAAAAGGGTGTAAAAATTATATTGTACAGCCTCTGGATATGATCTCTCTCACCCAACTGTCCTGCGTTATAGTTATCCAGACAGCTGAGTGAAGAGTCAGACAGATCCCAGGTGCTGACAGAGGGAAGCAGTCAGGTAAACTTTCAACGCTGTTTGCCCATAAAGGTACCCCACAATCCCTGGTTTTGTGGACTTCCTTTATCTCTTGATTGGCTTCTGTTGATGGGGGTCAACTCTGCCTTGGTAGTCATTGGGGTTTCCAAAACCAAAGGGATTTGGATCCCAACTGATTTTTCCTAAAGAATTTGAGTTGTTGTCGTGCATCAAACTTGACAGTTATTTTCCACTTTGTCTGCACTTCTGCAGTCTTTCACCACAAGACTGGATAAATAGAATTCATCATGAGGGGCACTGGTGAATGATACCTTGAAGATATCTGCAAAAAATAACTGAGAGAGCTAAGCATGACTTTTCAGGGTGATGCTGGTCCCTACCTCTCAAGTTCCCCAACGGCTGCATTATGTAATAGCTGCATAAAGAGATCTGAGATATTAAGCATCACTGGCACATAAGCCTAGCTCTATTTTCTGGACTGAGGAGTAGATGATATTTACAACCAGCCTAAAGCCTGTTCCGAGAAATCTCTCTGGAAGCAACTAATATGTACAAACATAGTTTGTCTCCCTAGGCAAAACGTGCCCAAGTTGTAAAAGAGCTTCCCAGTCCTGCTCAATGCTCCAAACATCATTTGACAGGTGGTCAGCACTTGCTGTCTTGGTAGCTACTACTACAATCACAGAGTCCACCACAGGGTCCTTGCTCCACTACTGGGTCAGGCCTTCTGGGAATAGCTTTACTGGAGTCTGCTTCATGCCATGCCTTCCCAGCAACAGTTTACAACATATTCAGAAGAAGAAACCCAAATGAGGTAGAGAAGCAGTACTATAAGCGTGAAAGTGTACTTCCTCATCCTGAGAGGGAGGCTTGGTAAGCCAGGATCCCCATTGGTGCACTAATTCTAGAATTTTGCCAAACCTGCCACTTTCCAGGGAGTTTGGGAAGAATCCCTTTTGATCATTAAAGAAAGTCTGAAGTGAAAGACTCTGTAGGGGAGTTGACATGCCTCCGTTTGTATGTCCTTTTCCTGGGAACATCCGGGGTGCTCATCCAAATTGCCAGGGGACTCTGTATGAGCTTTCAGGAACACAAACTTTTCATCCTGCTCTGTTGCAATGGACAACTGATGAAACAGCTGAAGAACTGATTGTTGGGTGCCAGGGGATGCAGCCAATATAGGTGGAGGATCTGTGATTCTTAAAAAAGAGGCAATCATCCTAACATCAAAGGCCAACCCAGAGCTTGCCTGCATTGGAAACTCTCTACCCATTGCCATGTCTGTATCCGCCAAAGTGAATCTAAATATCACAGAAGAAGGGAGCATGGACACAAATGGCTCTGAGATAAAGACTGGGGAACAGTGTTGAACACTGAGGACTCCTGACACTTATAAGGGCACCATAGAATTGGTGTCAAGGTCAGTGCAGAAGACCCAGCAACAAACAACTGGCTCTAAGAATCCGACATCAAAGGTCTCAACATCGACTGAGTTGGATGAAGGGCAGTTAGTATCAAACACACAAACTCTGGGTGATCTTTCAGCTCCAAAGCCACCACTGCTGAACAAGGACTACGGAAAGAGCTAGCATAGGTGACTTTGGGCTAACCCCATCCACCCTGGAGAAAAAACAGAAAAGGATCACACCCATCTCAATCTGAGCTTCCAGAAACTGGGATCTGTCTATACCAGTGGTTTTAGAGGACAGATGCCAAATAGTGTTACCACCTCAGCACTGACATCTCACTCACTAGACTCTCAGGCCTTCAAAATCAATGCAGTCTTAAAGCCAAGTGTTCAATTTCACATCTTCAATGCCATTTGAACTAAGATGCACTCCTGAAGTGCCCGATAGAACAAAAAAGAGAAAGTAGATGAAGGGCAGAAGAACATGAAACAGCACATTCTCTGAGGAATGTCAACTAAGGGCTTCCTCTGGAGACCAGTCTTTATCACAAATGTTTCCAAGAGTGCTATATGTGGAGGTGTAAAAGAGTATAGATGTAGGTGCTGCAGAAAGATGTGCTGATTCTTTGCACTTTGATGCTGATTAAGAGCCCTCAGTCAACTCTCTTTTTGGATTCGCTCTCTTTTTCTCTGCTTTCCTCCTTTCTTGTGCCTGATTTTTCTCCTATTGCTATCTGGGCATCAAGGGGAAGAAGACCACCTTTCCCACAGATCTATAAACATTTAAGCACAGAAATATTAAAGTACTGAGGAAGCAAATATTTCTGAGATTTACTGCAGTAAAGAAAAAAAAAATCCTGAACTCCTTCACGACACTAGGTTGAAGGTCTAACATCCCTCATCCTCTTTTAGATTTTTTTTTTAAGTTAAGAAATTTGAAAACTGAATGAGCTAAAAGTAGTAGGTAATGACCAAAAATTCAGCAATGAATAAGTTAAAAATAAATGAAAACAATGTGGAGCACTTAGCTGCACAGAGGCACACAGCCTTTCAATCACTTCAGTAGCAAATAAGATCTACATAAAAAAGAAAGGGCACCAGGGGATTATGGGAGATTTTTCTTAAAGGAGCTTGAGGCAGGAACATAAAGTATGGCCAGATTTGAACCAACAAGCATCTCGCATCCCAAAAACTGGATCAGATGGACTGAATGAACTAGGATTTTTTTTTTTTTTTAGAAATAGCTTTGTTAAATTAGCACTTAAAACATAAGCAAATACACATTAACAGAAAAAGAAAAACAGTATAGCAGTATTAATATTTTTTCCATCTATTCTACATACATTATACAGCACATGTATTTTCCATCCTTGCAAATATCATTGAAATGTCGATTACCTTTTTCTTTTAAAATTCTTTATTCATTTTTCAGCTGAAAATGGATTCCTTAAATGAATATGCCACTAATGACTTGCTACAGCACAAGTTAAGATAAGATTCCTTTACCATCATTCCACAGAGTACAACAAAACTTATAGCAATCCTAAAGGTCCATTCACATAGAGCGGACATAATTAAATAGAAAAGGACAATACAATACAATACAATATAATAGAGCAGCTGAGTTACTGCACTTGGGTATATTGCATATATGGAACTGAGAGTGCAGTTGGCAGTATTAAAAAAATTAAATAAGGGGCAAAAGAATGTAAACATGTACTCTACAGTGCAAGAATGACTGTACTGATCAGAGTCAGTCAGTGTAAGTGTTTGGCATTACTCAGTTCTTATATGGCTCTGGGGCAGAACCTGTTCTTAAGTCTGTTTGTCCATAATGGGATGGACCTGAACCATCTGCCGGGGACAGTAACTCAAACAGGTAATGTACAGGATGGGAAGGGTCTTTCAGGATGTTGGCTGTCCTGCTGAAGCAGCAACAGCTGAAGATTTCCTTCAAAGGGGGCAGTGTACAGCCAATGATTTTCTCAGCAGAGTTTATGATCCTCTGAAGGGCTCTCCTGTCTGCTGCTGAGCTACTGGCATACCATGTAGGGATGCAGTATGACATCACACTTTCAATGCAGCAGCAGTACAAACAGACCAGCAGCAGCTTCTTCAGGCTGTTTTTCCTGAGGATGAAGTAGAGTCTCTGCTGTGCCTTTTTGACTGCCACTGTGGTGTTTGTGGACCTGGAGAGAGCTTTAGCAATGTGTATACCCAGACACTTAAAAGCAGGAACCCTTCCCACAGTCTCCATTGATAAGTATTGGGTTGTGGTCTGTGTTGTACCTCCAAAGTCTATTATGAGTTCTTTTGTTTTGGTAGCATTCAGGACAAGGTTGTTCTCTGTGCACCATGCTGTCAGTCTCTGGATTTCATCCCTATAGGCCGTCTCATCTCCTCCCGAGACGAGTCCAACCACCGTCATGTCATCCACAAACTCAATGATGGCACTGGTAGAATGGGAGGGGGCAGTCATGGATGCAGAGTATATACAGAAGGGGACGCAACACACAGACTTGTAGGATGCTGGTGTTGTGTGTGAGGATGGAGAAGAGGTAGGGGTCTAATCTAACCATGTGGGGACAGTTACTCAAATTCCTTGAACCAGTTGCAGGCAAGTTGTGAAAGTCCTAAGTCACAGAGTTTGGTGACCAGTCTGTCTGGTATGACTGCACTGAAAGCCAAATTAAAGTCTATAAAGATCTTCCTCACATAGCTCCCCTGTTGCCCAAGATGGGAAACTGCAGTGTGTAAGGCAGTGGAGATGGCATCTTCTGTAGACCTGCTTGCTCCGTAAGCATACTGGTGTGGGTCAATGGTGACTAAGAGGCGGTCTTTGATGTGTCACAGGACCATTTGTTCGAAGCACTACATATTGACTGGAGTAAGTGCCACTGGACGATAATCGTTGAGACTGCTGATGACAGGTTTCTTTGGCAGTGGAATGATCATGGTAGACTTCAGGCAAGATGGAATGGTGGACTTGAGACAGACTGAAGATCTTTGTAAAAATCCCAGAGAGCTGATCCGTGCGCATTCTTTTAGTACTCCGTGCATTCTTTCAGCACCCATCCTGTCAATCTATCAAGGCCGGCAGCCTTTCTTGCGTTGACCACTCTGAACACATGCCTCACAATCATGTTCTTGCACTGTGAAGGTGTGATTGTACGGAGTTGGTGCTGGTGAAATGGGACTGCTGGGGCCTAAACATGACTGTCTCTGCTACTTACACCTCAAAACAAGCAAAGAAATAATTAAGTTCCTCTGCCATCGAGGTATCCATATTGACAGCAATGCGGTGGTGGTGCTGCGGTAGCATTGTCGCCTCACAGTAAGACGTTGTCCTGTTCAATTCTCAGCTAGAGCGTCTTCTGTGTGGAGACATGCGTGAATGGGCATACCTTCATTGAAGGTTGTGCATCAGGGCCGGCAACTCGGCGCGTAAAAATCTACTGCCAATCATTAGCGGACCGGAGTTCCACTGTGGCGACCCCTAACCGGGAAAAGCCGAAAGATACAACAACCATTACTAGTTTTGTGGTTAGTGATGTGCTGGATGCCTTGCCTTAGTTGCCATGGGTCACGACAGGTGAAGTGGTCCTCGATCTTCCTTTTGTAGGGTGCTTTTGCCTCTCTGATGGCTATCATTTGGTTGGCTCTAGCCATGCTGTAAAGGGCTCTGTTGCCAGACCTGAAGACTATGTTGCGGTGCTTGAGAAAAGATCTGACCTTCATCATCCAGGGCTTCTGGTTGGGGTATAAACAGATGCGTTTGCTGACTGACACTGTCAACTCAGTTTTTTTATGCAGCAGAGTACACTTGATGTGTACACTCCCAATTTCTGATCCTCACAAATGTACCACTTAGTCCTTTCAAAGCATTCCCGTAGCTGCAAGAATGCTTCTTCAAGCCATGTTTTAACAGTCTTTGTGGTAGTTTGAACTTTTCTCCTGAGGGGAGTGTATGCTGGGGTCAGGTGTACGGATAAATGATCTGACTGGACTAAGCGAGACAGCTGTTTTGCCCTGTAGCCATCCTTGATGTTTGAGGGAGAACTATCTTTATGTCGTTCAGGTTGAAATCACCAGCTATGACATTAGCAGCTTCAGGGTAGGTGTTTTGCTGCAGGTTAATGGTGTCAAGCAGGTAGCCTAGATCTGTGCTAGTGTTAGCAGACAGTGGAATGTAAACAGCTGCAACTATAACAGCGATAAGTTCTAGAGGTAGACATCCTGCATTTGATTGTCAGGTACTCCAGATCAGGACAGCAGTGACTATGATTTTCATGTTGGTACACCAGCTGTTATGTACATAAATGCAAAGCCCCCACCTTTGCTCTTACCATAGTTTTTGTTTCTGTCCCAAGGAAATGCTGTGCAGCCTGCTAGTCAAATGACTATTGTCTGGTATACACGAGTGTGTAGCCACATCTCTGAGAGTAGTAAAATGCAACAGTTTCTTATAAAAGTTTGTTGTTGATCTGTAGGTGTAATTCATCCATTTCATTTGCGATGGATCTGGCATTAGCAAGAAATTTGCTGGGAAGAGGTGGTCTGTGCAGATGTTTCTTTAGCGTTGCAGGTAGGCCAAACCAGCATCTGCACTTTTGCTTCCTGTGTCTTCTTTGCCTTCTTTGCTTGCCTGAGCAGACAACAATCCACGGAGAAGCCAGTATCCCTGCTATCTCCTCCAGTATGTCGTGTAAATGCAGGAATTCACTCTTAACAGCCTGATTGTGCTGAAATCTGATTTTCAGAAGATCTTGGCAACTGTACTTAGATAACGAACATATAATCGAAAACGCACATAAGTACCGAAAGGGAGAGCATACAGCCACTGCGTCTGTGTGCTGCCATAGCACCCATAGCATAACTGATGATTTACAGTGTAGTAAATGCTATGTGTATTTAAAGGTAACATCTAATGTTGCTGACCCGTCTTCCTCATGTCAAAAGTTGCAGGATTTGCTTACTATCATAAGTATTAAATCTAGACTAACCGATGATAGCACATCTGCAATTCTCACAGATTGGAGAACTGTTGTTACATATATTAATGACTGGACAGATGAGATAAATATTAGGCAACGGTCAAATAGAACATATTTGGGAAAGAGTCTATTGTCAGTAAAGATTACTCAATCTCTATCAAACATGAAACTATAGATGGCAACTTCAGAATTCAGGGTACATGTACTCAGTGGTCTGAGCATGTAAAAGAAATTAAAAAAAAGAAAGAAAGGAAGACGTTCACAAGAAATAAGGAAGAAAAAGAAAGTGACTAATGCACAGAGAACACACACTAAAAAGTGAACTGCTTTATGTAACATGCATATCACAAAGAATGACAGCACTGTGCTATTAGAAAACTTCAGTCTATTGAAAAAGGTATTTTCCAAGAGAGAGAAGTTAGAAAAAGAGGCAATGGGCAAGTGAAGAGGAAGAAATCAAAACTGAACTTGGAAGAACTGAAGAATATCGCTGTAAAAAAAAACTTGACAACATAGCTCAAGTTCTGTTAGTACAAAGCCAGTTGAATGAGAACTGTATGCTTGCAAAAGCAATAAGTAACGAAAAGAGAAAGATTAATAAGACTAATGGTGATGAGGATCACGCCTTTGTAACAACTGATAGAGCAGGTTTTACTGAATTAGAAGATAGAGATTCTTCAGATCTTGTCAGAAGTGACAACTATATTATTAGGGGAACTGATACTGACATTTGAAATGAAGATAATAAACATTGAAAAGTGCTACTCAAAAATACAGATGTGTGAAAGGCCTTGAAACACCTTAATGTAAGGAAGTATGTTTTTATTCAAGTTGGTACAAATGTCATTTGCAAGGACTCTATGACTGTTAGCAGGCAACTTACAGCCCTCTTAGATAGCATAGCTTGTACAGGTGTTAGAAGTACCACATGCAGAAAGGATAGTCAGCTCTCTGTGAATGAAAAGATTTGTTAGATAAACAACATGAAAAACTGTCCCATTTTGAAAAATGGAAATGTGTAAAGCACCCGAGTCTAATTTGGCATACATGTGTTAACACAATATGGTGCGCACTTGTCAAGACCAGGGACGAGAAGTTCTGCAGCAGATATATTACAATATTTGACAAACGCAAGAAAAGATTTTTGCCAGGTCAAAAACTGACAGCTCACAAATAACATTTGATGCATCCCTGATTGTTAATTCTTAGAGTATTAATAAAAGTTTTTTATTATTATTGATTTATTTACATTTGGTGACCGGGAAAGTCTGACTAGGTTAGGAACCCATTTTCAGTAGAGGCCAGAGAGAAAAGCTCCAGCAAAAATGTTAACATATACAATTAAAACAACTTGATATATTGAAATTTGTCGATAATTACAATATAAATTGTGAATGAATATTTGCAGTAGAAATAGTGAATATTAACAAAAGTAATGATACAGTAATTTTAGTGATAAAGAATACATTCAAGATATCTGCAACATGTCAGTTTAGAGTAAGATAAGTCAGCATCTTTAGTAATGGCAGAAAGTTGGTCATATATAAGGTAAAAGGTTTGGTGTGTAGATACAATGTGAAAAAGAAATGTTATTCTTAGTGCTTTTAGGTTAATAGCTGATAAAGAGAGATATTTTCCTTATTGGTAGACAAGGGGAGAGAGATGAGATGGGGTGATGAGAACACAGAGATGAGGTAGGGTAGTTAGACGGAAAGAGATGTTGGAATGAGGATGAGAGAGAAAAGAAGGACACATGAGACTGAAGTAGTAAGAGGTTTAGTGGTACAAGTGGAATAATGGGGAACATAGATAATTGAGTAAGAGCTAAGGGAGAAAGTTATGTGTTGGCTTTTCAGCAAGGGCAGATATGCAAGTTAAAAAGGTGATTTTTTTATTGTAAATTTGAATTTTTTAGGACCATCTATGGAACTGGCATTTGTAGGTAAGGCATTCCATAATTTTGCTACAGCACAAGAGTGCAGGCACTGGCCGGCTCTTTTATTACATGTGTGTAGGGTTATTAGTTCTTTACTTTCAGAATGGAGGGGTCTGGTGGGAATGTAGGTATGCAGAATACTTTAAGGCTGGACAGCTTTCTGTTTTTTGTATTATTTTATGTGCAGTAGATAGTTGCAAATAGCGTAGATGATGAGGGAATTCTAGCCAGCTGAGTTCAGTAAGACCACTGTAGTGGTGACAGCAATGAGCTGTGCCTATAGCAAATTTAGTGACCTTGTTGTAGCAGGACTAAAGCTTTTTTTTTTTTTTTTTTTTTTTTAGTGGCATTTGCAGGTTGTTGAAAATGGAGGCACCGTGTAGTAGAGAGGGGAGCAAATAGGCATTGGCTAGTGTTTTTTGGTGAGAGTGTTCATTAAATTTTTCTGCTGGTACAGCATCCCTAGTCTGAATTTTTTTTTTTTTAATAGCACTGCTTATGTGTTGGTTAAATTAGAGTTTGCTGTCAAAAGTGATACCCAACAGATTAGCACTTGTTATAATTTCCATCTTTCTGTTGTTCTGTGGATATATTTTAAAATCTGATGAGAATGTCTTAGGTGTGAAAAGTAGGAGTTTTGTCCTGTTGGGATTGAGTAGTAATTGTGCTCTGATGATTCGATGGAAGTAAAAATGTCTTGGGTTATTTGCAGAAAGTGTTGTATGCTGTTTGAGGAGGACACAATGGTAGAATCAGCGTATTGGATAATGCAGCTTTGAAGGGAGGCTGTGTTTGGATCATTAATAAAGATATTAGAGAGGAGGGGTCCAAAAATGGACCCTTGTGGGACACCTGTTTTGTTAGTTTGGTACTGTGAGTGACAATCTTGCCATTTTACACACTGACCTCGGTCAGTTAGGTAACTGGTAAACCACTGTTGGGAGTTTTGTGAACAACCCATAGAAGAAAGTTGCTGTAAAGGTTTGTGGTGAACGACTGCATCAAAGGCCTTTGATAGATCTACAAGTATTACAGAGGTTATTTGATCAGTGTCTCTCGCTTTGTTTACTATATCCATAAAGGAGATGAGAGCAGCTGATGTGCTATGTGACTGTCTAAATCTGTGTTGGGTGGGTGCAAACAGATTGTTATGAATAAAGTGCTTTAGTAGCTGTGAGTGTACATATTTTTTTAGCAGTTTGAATAAAGGAGATAGGATTGAGATGGGTCAGTCTGTTAAGATTTTCCTCTTGTGTAGGGGGGTTATGACAGCTCTTTTCCGAAGGTTAGGGACTTGGGACTCCATAATGGAATGATTAAGGATGCGGACAGGATAAGCAACTGAATCTGCAGTAATTTTTAAATATTCTGAAGGGAGACTGTCAGAGGAAAGGGAGCCAAGGTTTTAGTTTGAGGTTTGTGTGTTAGTAGTAGGTACAGGTTGGAGAGAGAAAAGTGGAGAGTGAATATTTGATGTGGACGTAAGTTGTGAGGGAAGGAAGTAGTTGTGGTGTTTTTGTTGGATGCTGGATTAAGGGATGGAATGAGATTATATCTGGAGTTAGAGCTTGTGGCAATTGCAGAGTCTATTAATAATTTAGCTATACTGTCAATAAAGCGAGTATTAAACATGTGGGTCTATATTATGTTGTTCAACATTTACATGTTCGAACGTCATATGGTTGACACTATATGATCAAACATGTAAATGTTCGAACATTTCAATGGAGATCTCCATACAGTGCAGAAATAGACCCCTACATGTCAGGTATTTGGGATGTTTTGTCTGTTTTTTGGAAAATTTGCTAAATCACCACAAGATGGACGCTGTTACGGTTTGTGAAACATGGGTAAAGAAAATAACTGGAAACCAGTTCTGTCAGGGTGCAAATGTTTTTACTGCAAAAGATATGCTAACAAAAAAAAATCAACTGGAGGTGCTATACACACTGAGCCGAGTGGAGGAGGGGCATTGACTACAACTCTGATCTGAGATACATAACTAAGTATCCTGTTTTTTTGGCTTATTTTTACTGCTTATTGCTTCTAGCAATTTATATATAGCACTTTTTATTGCCTGCTGCATACTTTTTACTGTATTTTATTGCTCTTAACTAATCTGCATGGTGAAACTAAAATTGTCTGCCTTACAAGGCCTGAGAAATAAGTTTTTTACTGTCACACTGTTTGTAAAGCTTTATAGCTAGTTTCACTGTGTGAATGGTATTAACGGGAAATTTTCTGTACTTCTTAAGCACCTACTTGTTCCAATTTCCTGCCAAGGAGTGTATCATGTAACTGATTTGATTGCAGTTAAAAAACATTCTGTAGAGTCTCCTTGCTCCTTTATCTGTTTAAAAACTTTCACTTTGTGGCTCACTGCTGTTCTGCTGTGATGAACATCTCTCCAGTGTTTACTGACTAAGACTGTAAGCTAGTAACTTTAGTATTATTCCCGACATTCCCTCCCTGTTGGTGTGTTGGTGTTATACTTGGTGGCTTTGTAGTTGCCCACCCTTACTGTAAATTTGATCTGGGACACTCCTCCCAGTCGAGTATCATTAGCTCATTTTACCTAATACTGAGAGAACATCTGAGAAGGCCAACCCATTTAGTTTCTTAACCTTGAGTTATCTTCTGCTTCTCCTCTTTCCCTTTCCTTTAAAAAAAAAAAAAAAAAAAACTTTGCTAGACTCTCCCTGTGTTCTGCTTAACTGTAACAAAAAAGTTACACTTGTTTCCTTACTTTCCTGTAACTAGTCTAGTCCAGATACAGATTTGCTATATCCAGAACTGTTTGTAAGCTTCTGAGCCCCCCAAGCTTGTCTGTGTTGGAGGGAAGCCTGCTAGCTTATCAGTGAGACTGGTAAACACTAGGTAGCCTATCTACCACATAAGGAGTGGTTCTGGCCCATAAATTGTAGTTATTGGCCATTTGGGCAGTTTTTCCATCTCTCTCAACTTCCTAATTTAAAAGCCTGCATTTGCACTTGTTTCCCCCCTTTCCTGTAACTAGTCTAGTCCAGATACAAACAGTCTTGGATACAGCAAATCTGTAAGCTCCTGAGGCCCGGCAAGCCTTTCTGTGTTGGAGGAAAGCCTGCTAGCTTATCAGTGGGAGTGGTAAGTACTAGGTAACCTTTCTACCACATAAGGAGCATTTCTGGTCCAGAAATTGTAGTTACTGGCCATTTGAGCAATTTTTTCATCTCTTTCAACTTTCTCATTTAAAAGCCTGCATTTGCACTTGCTTCTTTCCTGTAACTAGTCTAGTTCAGATACAGATTCTTAGTTTTAGCACTTGAATTTGTTTATTCGTGCTCAGCACTTGTTGTAAGCACTAAATAAGCTACAAATTACTACAGCACTCAAACTTCCTCATTACCTAGAGGAAAACAGTTTTTGTACTTACTTTCCTCACTTGCTTAGAGAAAAACAGCTCTTGTACTCACTTTCCTCACTTGTCTAGAGGAAAATAGTTTTTTATTTAGGCATGTGCAAGGGTCAGCTCCCAGTGTTCTCTCCTGTCTATCTGATAAATCTGGGCATCTTGGGGCAATGTAACAATTGCCTCATGCACACAGACAACCCCTCACTTCCTAACACCCAACACTACAACCTGTGAGAGTTGCACTTATCTAGCCAAACTGGAGGTAAAGCTCTCTCCAACCAAGACTGAACTGGACAGTCAAGAGGAGAAGGTAAACACTTGCACCACACCACACTCATCACATAGTCCCACTAAACCTACACCACCAAAATCCACACATAGAAACACAAATGCATTTGCAGAGGCTCTCAATAATAATCTGCTCAAGCAACAGAAACCACCTAAGCAGAAACGCAAGCAAACTCCACCCCCCAACACAACCCAAATGAGACATAACCCACATTTTTAGTGTGCCAATAAACCACAGCCCATAAGGCAAAACAACTTACCCAACACATTAGTCATAGGTGACTCTATAGTCAGGCACATTGATGTCCCACTCACCAGGCTAAACCAGGAGAAGGTTACTGTCCGCTGCCTGTCTGGTGCCAGGATCTGCCACATAACCCACGCACTCAGGTCACTCCACAACAAGTACAAATATGATTCTGTCATTGTCCATGTTGGTGTGAATGACCTGAGACGTACCTCCCTGGACTACATATAGAGAGACATGGAAGAGCTCTCCGATCTTGTAGCCCAGGCAGGCATGACCCTAGCCCCGAGTAGCATCCTGCCATCTCCCAGAATGATACAGCAGTACAAGGACAAAATGATTGGCTAAAGCTTCTAGTGTCATTCTAAGGGGATTCAGTATCTGTCTGCCTGGGACGACATGTTTGACTGACCACAATGCTTTGCCAGAGATGGCCTGCACCTGACACCCCTGGGATTCCAGTTACTGGCCAAGGCTCTTGCTGCCCCTATAGTGACTTTTTAAACAAGATTCAAATGACAAATTCACCACAGTAACAGAAACAGGCAAGTAAATACTGTGGGTAATGCTACTCACTGCTAGAAGTCTAAGTCTCAAAATGCACTCCCTCGAGGCACTCCTTAATATGGAGAACATCAATATCTGTGCAGTGACTGAGACCTGGCGCAAGGCACAAGACAGCACCCCTGCATTACCAGGCTATAATTCATACCACACTTTTCGGCCACTTAACCTGAACCGGAACACCAAAGGCGGAGGTGTGTCCATATTCATTAAGGATATCCACACCTCCAGACTAGTTGCTCAGCATAATGCATCCAAGGTTATCAAGTACAACTAACTCTGGGCAAAACTGCAATCCAAATTGTAGCCAGCTACAGATCCCAGACCATAAGCTAATCACTCTATATATATCCACATCCCGCCCCCAACACCCATTAAAGAAAACCTTGGTAAAAAATTTCTCTAAAGCCAACTTTATGCTTCTTAAGACAGAAGTGGCGAACTTCATGACACCCATGCAGACGGACAATACAGTTACGACTGCCGAATCCTACACAGATGCACTCTATAAGCACTTACACGAGTGCATGGATCGTGCTATCCCAAACAGAACCAAGACACTATCCTCTAAAAAAAAAAAAAAAAAAGCCAATCTGGTGGTCTTCTGCCATAAACAAACTCTACAAAAGAAGGAAGAACCTGTTGCAAAAGAGAGTAAAATCCCATGAGTGGAGGAGTTCCCTGGTCAGCCTCAGTAAAAAGCTGAGATCCCTTATAAGATCCTCCAAAGCTAGCTACGAAAACAAAATCGCCACTGATTCAAGGGACAACCACAAAGTATTCTATAGCTATGTCAAGAATTTAAATGGCAACACTCAGATCTGCTCTGAGTTACAGCACAACGGCACGAAAATTACAGAACCAACTGATATTGCCAACATCCTGGCAGATAGGATCAGTGCTAACTTTATCCCCCTCTCACCCCCTAAAGGGCACATATCTATACAGGAAGAATGCAGAGTCCCTGTAATCACAACTACGCAGGTAAAAGCTGCACTCTCTAAAGCCAAAAACACAGCATCCATGGGACAGCACAAAATCCCAGGCTGCGTTTTACACAACCTTCAAAACGAACTGGCTCCACACCTAAGCACCAGGTTCAATCATAGTCTCACATCAGGCTTTGTGCCCACTGAATGGCGCACAGCAACAGTTATCCCACTCCACAAAGGGGGAGCCATCACTGATCGCGGGAACTATCGCCCTATTAGCCTGACGAGCCTGGTCTGTAAGGCCATGGAATGTATAGGTTCATAGGTTGGCACTGAGCTATCTGCCTGAAGGCATATATTAGCCCAGCCACGTTGTGCGGTATTCACTGCCCCTTTAGTAGTTCCCTAGACCCTTGTACTAGCAGCTAGTACCCTTGACCCCTATCTAGTAGTGCTGTTGGTGTGCGGTTTGTCCTTTGAGCCTTGCCTAAAAAAGGCACTATGGGGACAGCAAGAGCCGTCATGGAACTCATAAACAAAGACCTTCGTACCCTCCAAACTCTGGACCTCACTCAGTTCGGGTTTGTGAAAGGCAGATCATGCATCCTGAACCTGATCGACTTCTTTGAGGCAGTCATCAAAGCCGTAGATGAGGGTAAGGTGGTTCACACAGCCTATCTTGACCTCGCCAAGGCTTTCGACACCATCCCCCATTCTGGAATTATAGCTAAACTCACTAAACTAGGTATAAATCCCTATGTCATAAGATGGATTGCCAACTAGCTCACTGACAGAACCCACACTCTAAAAGTTGCAGACTTCAAATATGACTTCAAACCAGTGACATGTGGAGTACCACAGTGTTCAGTCCTGGAACCTCTCCTGTTTGGTATCTACTTCTATGAAGTGCAAGCCAACACAGACGGCCTTTGGCTAAAAAAGTTCGCAGATGACTGCAAACTACCAGTCATAGCTGAATACCCAAATAATGTGGACATCCTACAGAAGGGCCTCACTGAGACAGATGCCTGGTGTCAGAGCCAGGGCCGCAAGCTCAATGCCAAAAAGTGCATGGTCATCCCCTTTGGTAAAAACCCTGTAACATGAACTACCACACAGGCGCCAGTCTACTTAACACCAAATGTGTGATGAGAAACTTTAGGACCCAGGTGGACAGTAGTCTCTCCTTTAACAATCATATCGCCACAGTAGTCAGGAAGTCCTTCTACATGGCACACCTCATCACAAAAGGGTTCTCATCCAGGAAAAAAAAGAGGTCATTGTTTCCCTCTATTTGACACTCATTAGACCCATTATAGAGTACAATGTCCCTTTTGGAATGTACCTCACAAGACATCTGCAGCAGCTGGAAAGGCCACAGAAGTACCTCACAAAGAGGATTACTGGCGTCAAACAGATGCCCTACACTGTCCATCTCAAAAAACTCTAGCTTTACTCTGTAGCATATCACCTACTCCAAAGTGATCTCTGTCTAACATATAAAGCTATGTCAAACCCAGAGCTGTTGGACATGCTACACCTAAAGAAATCCCAATCCCTCCGAGCTACACGCTCTAAAGACCTAAACCTTGCCACCACAATAAACAGGACATGCTGCAGGGATAGATTCCTGTCCCAGAGACGTCCCATACTCTGGAACAAGCTACCCATCTATGTCAAGCAAAGTTCCTCATTAGTACTCCAAGAAAAATCTTGATGAGTGGATGGGAAATAGGAAATACACCCCGGGGATCACTTCTGTGGCTCTGCTCAACAGGGGCACAGGAAAATAACTTTCTTGGGTGGCGTAAGCCAGGGAACCTTGTTGGCTAGGCTTACTTAGGCCCTTGGGTCGACAGCCTAATACCTACCTATGATCAGGAGTAAAGATCTATGAGACCTGTGATTATTACATGTTCAGTGATAACATCAATAATGCAGAATGTGTAACTGTGACAATAAAACAACCCTGGAAAATATAATTATTGGCATGTATAAACAAAGTCAAGTGCTGATAACCTTGAATAATTTACTCATTTCTTGCATGAAACACAGAAGGGAAAATAATAGTGACTGGAGACTTAACTTTACCAGAAACCGAATGGAATAATATTGATTCAACAACATTAGTAAGGAAATTATTTACAATGTATGCTGAGGAACAAAAGTCTACCAGAGAATGGAACATACTAGACATTGTTTGTGCTCCTATGGAACTGACTGTTACTGCATGTGAAGTTTTACCACCGTTGATGCACAGTGATCACGAGGTTATAGAGGTTAAGTAGTCGCTAGATAATTCTCCCAAACTTGAAATCTAAACCAATGCACTCAAGAATAACAATAAATTATATGAAAGCAAAACAGTCACTATGTAAAACTGGAGTGAAGCACTCAGCGGAAAAAACAGTAGAAGGAATGTGCCAGGTTTTGAACAAGACTTTGTTTGAATGCAAAAAAAATGTTTAACATCAGGAAGAAGGTACACGATGTCAGAAGGATATTTTTCTAGAAGAACAAGATACAAGATTAAGGTGAGAGACAAAAAAAACAAGAAATGGAATAAAGGGTTGAACGATAAACAAGCTAGACAGACAAAAATTAAACAGTGTGAGACAAGATCAAGAAATATTTTAAGAAAACTTGTATAAAAATCTTGGCCATTACAGGAAACCATTTTATGGTTATATAAGATTTTTAGGATTACACATTGTTAAACTGAGTGTAGATTCTAAACTATATTCTCAGACACAACAAATTATGCACATATTTATAAAATTGTATACAAAGTAGCCTTTCTTCACAGATGGGGTGATAAATTGTCCAAGTAATACCCAGACAACCTCAGATACTGAAATCAAATTAGATTACAGTGAAAAAGAACTATACAAACTGAACCCAAATAAAGCACAGAGAGGAGGTGAAATCAGTAATAATGACCAGAGAACACTGGCATGAACTTGTAGTATCATTATGTTTGTTATTCGTGAGCTCATTTAAATACAGGGAGGTTCTTCAGGATTGGAGAACTGTACTTGTTAACCCCATCTTTAAGGGAAAGAGGAAAGGACACACCAAGAGTCATACAGAACCACAGACTTGCTTTTCATGTTGACAGAAATGGAAAGGTAGAGACTTGAAGCAATGTATCAGCATGCATATGTCAAAAGTATACCTATAACCACTTGCAACATGATGTTCGATAATATAACAACAGCTATAAATAAAAAAATTGCACTTTGATGTGACTTGTATAGACCTAACATCGGCATTTGATAGAGTCATACATAGAAGACTGATCAATAAATTAGAACAACTGGGTATGGACATACTCTTCCTAAGATGGATAGCTATACGTCAAGTATCATACAGCAACCAGACAGGCATACTTCTCAACTGTCATGATTTTTTTTGGAAGGTAATGACTAATGCCCCATATGTCTGGTCCTTGATTAGCAGATGAATTACATTACTTGGAATGCCAATTTATTGACAAATCTGTTATCAAAACACCTTGCGACTATGTAGAATTGTTTCCTGCAGTTGTGCCTCTGTACCACCACGTGTTAGAGCTTGGCCCATACTGTCCCACACTAATAGGTTAAGAGCTACGTGGATAGGTGAAATTCTAGGTGAGTCAGGGTGTCCCACAGAGTTCTGTCCTAGGCCAATGTTTAAGTTGTATCACTGAGCTCTTATCTTTTTTATTTGAGACATTCTACAGTCTGTATGCAGATGACTTGAAAAGGGGTAAACTGATTACATGTGTTACAGACAGATCAAGTCTACAAAAGAATTAAACTAAATTGACCACTTGGACACAGGAAAATAATATGCAAATATGCTAATTAATAGATACAAAATTAAGCATACGAGATGAGGCAGATAGATTGAAAAGTGAATATTTAATACAGCATACACTAATTGAAACTAGATTCGTTTAAGGACCTCAGTGCATTGGCTGATATTAAAAAAAAAAAAACTCAAAGCTGATCTACCTACCGGTTAATGATGGTTATAAAAACTATAGGTTGTATAAAAATTTTGATAAACTCAAGGAAACTAGGAATGGTGAAATCATTGCATTTTAGTTAAATTAAACCCAAACTTGAATATGGAATAACAATATGGAAACCTTACAAGACGACAAACAAAAGTAAAATGGAAAAATACCTAGGGCATCCACGGATGTGGACATTTTAGTTATTATGAAAATCTAAAATATCTGAATTTGTACAGTGTCGCATATAGGCATTTAAGAGAAAGCATTATCCAGATATGAAAGTTCTGTAGAGGCAAATACCTCTGCACATGTTTGAGGTTAAAAAGTAGAAAAGAATCACCAGCCAACCTACACAGAAGATTCCACAGGAATGAGAAGCGTACTACTTGTTTCTCAGAGAGCAGCTGATATATGGAACAGACTACCTAATAACATAAAATATCTAAAATAGTGCTTGCTTTAAAGAAGCAAATTTATCCCATTATTTTACCAAGCTGAACACTATTCCCTGTGCCTGAAACATTTGTGTGTATGTACACTCAAAAATAACATTACTCCTGAATGGTATTCTTTACGTACTGTTCCCAGAATTTCTGTTTCTTTACTAAAGATCACTTTTCTAGTTCTTTTATCTTTTTTTATAATACCCATTACTTCAAATACAGTTGGTTTCCATGTTCTAGTAACTGAATTTTTGCATAGCCAACAGAAGTAAATATAAGGCCTTACTACGTCTAGGCAATTCAAAATAATCATTTCCTAGGTTACAGCCATTTATTCACCTAATATTTCTGACAGAGTAGTCTTAAGACATTTTTAAAGCCCGACAACTCATTACACTCAGAACATATGTTTTCAGTCACTTTTTTCTTCTCCATCACACCTCCAGAATTTGCCATCTACCTGAGAAACATTCTTTGGGTTATGCTTGGACTGATTCTTACAGTCAGCATGCAATATTTTGTATGCCCTGCTAATAAACCCATTTTTAACAGCGGTTTCTGTTCTAAATTCAACAAAAACTCAACCAGAGCAGGTCTTT
This sequence comes from Protopterus annectens, assembly GCF_019279795.1. Classification (NCBI taxonomy): domain Eukaryota; kingdom Metazoa; phylum Chordata; order Ceratodontiformes; family Protopteridae; genus Protopterus; species Protopterus annectens. The sequence goes on along the minus strand of NC_056730.1, from coordinate 562,330,242 downwards.
AACTTAGGATTCCCCATCTCTTTTTCATTGCCTATACTCAGATATCAATCTGTGGTATGGAAGGCAGTCTCTAGCCTGCAGTCCAAATGTCTTCTCGGCCTTATCCCATTCTATTACACTTCCCTCTCAAGTTATTTGTTCCTTCTGCCAATTTTCTGCAATAAATTCCAGCCCACTCATCTATTATTTGTACCCCTATTTGCAGTCATCCCCATCGGCAAAATCTTATTACATTATCATAATTCCTATTACTTCTTAACCATATCTCATTCTCATATTTCTTCCCCATATTAAACTCCATTTTTATTTTATCCAACTCTCCATTTATAACCTGTGAAAATATTTCATCTTCCCTAAACTCATGAATAATTTCCATCATCAATTCCTTAAATTCTGCTCTTTTTAACAGGTAGGTAGAAAAGCATCAGTGTCTCAATTTTACTTCATTAACCTGCATTTTTATCTTGTTTTTTTAATCTGAGCATGATCTGAAACAGTTATGTGTTGAACCACTGAATTAATCCACATACTCCTGTGAAATATAATTTCTATATAGTCTAGCCCAGATATTACACCTTGGAGAATAATATGTCAATTCTGTCAGAGTTCCTACTACTGAATTCACATATTCTAGAACACATTTTCATAAAATGTCTTCAGAAATTTTTATTTTGCCTTCTGGGTCCGCCCCCCCCCCCCCCAACACATTCTCAATACTGCAAATCAGAGTCCAGTCTACATCGATATGTAATATTCCCTGCTGAAAGCTGATTATTTCTCCCAATATTTTTTTAAGCTCCGTAACAGCAGTTTTTGGTGGATACAAATACATGCCAGCGTAATGCCCTTGCCTCTAGCACCTTTCTACCACAAATCTACCATTATTGTCTTTTTCTCCTCTTCTGTCACTATTGGAGCACTAGCAATTAGTGTAATTGGGTCTATATTAAATCATCGAATGCTTAGAAAAGCAAACTATGATTTATTGACCCCATGTAAGCAAAAGCTTACAAACTCGAACCCCCCCCCTACTTAAATATATCAACTCCGAGATCGCACTACAGTGATGAAAACGGCAAAGTAATGGATGTGGTCAAGTGATTTCTTTCCCAGGGAAAAAATATGCTTATATGCAGCTTCGTCATTTTGCCTTTTCAAGTTCAACCAAGACGCTTTCTAATGCATCTTTGATATCTAATAGGAACCCATGCAATCAACCACTTTACCTTTGCCCCTCATATTCTGCTAAATATCCACCCTGAATTATTTTCTGCCAAATGTACATTTTCATTTATCTCTAAAATGCCTTCTGCAGCATTCCTATTTGCACTCTGCATTTCTTAATACAAGTCAATAATCTTTTCCTTTTGTTAATACCTGCGAAGTCATTTACATTCCAAGATAAAATGGATAGTGTAGCCCCCCTTATGATAAAAGGCCACTGTTCCCACCTATTACATGTCAGTTTTTGAGAGTGTATTTCCAACTTTTGTGTTACATGCACATACTGGTGGTTGGCAGGCTGACTTTTTATACAGTTGTTTCTTCTCATCTCCATTTGAACCTATGTCACATTTTTCAAGACTTACTGCTTTACTGAAACCCTAAAAAAACTAAATACATTTTCATAAAAGTACAGTTTTGTACCTACCATAAATGTAGATGTTCGAGTGCTAATACAGCTGCAGTAATCACAGATGGGTTTTCAGCCGTCAGGCGGTCCCTCGGTCGGCCGAATTCCAAAGTCTTGGTCTGGCGTCGGTTGTAGTCGCTTACTCTTCTGACGTCAGTGAGGCCAGAGTATATAAGACACAGCCGATGCCATGTTCTTCAGTCTTTCTTGCCCCAGATGTCAGGTGCCCCCAAAAGGAAGGCCATACATAAATAATGCTTATCTACATATACAAGCAATGCAATATAAACCAAAAACAGTGGAAGCAAGCAAATAAAACATAGCAGGATAACCCAGTCAGGTAGTATGAAGAGGTTGTTAGGCCCCATGCCTTTACCAAGTGTGGAAGGAGGGAGGGAAACCTGTACTACAGCTGTATTAGCACTCGAACATCTACATTTATGGTAGGTACAAAACTGTACTATGTTCATCGTGCATACAGCTGCAGTAATCACAGATGGGTAGAGTCCCAAAGCTATGCATAGGGTGGTAGGTACTAGGAGGAACTGGGTTGAGCCAGAATGCCCTGCAAAACAGCAGTGGCAAAGCCTGCTCTTGTTCTGGAATATAAAGGCAGGTGGTAGTGTTTTGTGAAGGTATGTACAGAACTCCAAGTGGCTGCCTCCAAAATATCTTTGGTAGGAACTCCTCTGAGGAAGGCTGTAGAGGTAGCTGTGGCCCTGGTGGAGTGTGATCTGATACCTGCAGGAACAGATTTCCCATGATAGGAATAACAAAACCGTATGCAGTGGCCAATCCACTTGGAAATAGTCTGTTTTGTAACTGGTTTCCCTTGAGCCTCTACAGCATAGGACACAAAAAGTTTTTCTGATTTCCTGAAGGACTTTGTTCTGTCCAAATAATAACGTAGCTGCCTATGGATGTCTAAAGAGTGTAGCAGCCTTTCCCCTTTGTTTTGAGGATTGGGATAAAAGGTAGGGAGGTGTATGGCTTGATTTAAGGCTACCCTGGATACCACTTTTGGCATAAATGATGGGTTGGTACGAAGGGAAACCCTGTCCTGATGGAAAATGAGGAAGGGCTGCACCGCCATGAGGGCCTGTAGTTCAGAAACCCTACGAGCTGAAGTGATGGCCAGAAGGAAGGCTGTTTTCCAGGACAAATATTGCAAATCTGTTGAGGCAGCTGGTTCAAAAGGAGGCAATGTTAATTTTTCTAGTATGTAATTGAGGTCCCAGGCTGGTATTGGTTGCTTCCTTGGAGGTCTTATATTCTTAGCCCCTCTGAGGAACTGTCGTAAGAGTGGGTGAGAAAATAAAGGGGATCCGTGTTGAATTCTGCAGAAATGGCTGAGGCATGTATTTTTATGGAGGAGAAGGAAAGTCCACTGTTCAGCAGCTCAGCTAGATACTGTAATACCTGAGGCAAGTTCAGTTTTCTAGGGTCCTGGCCTCTTTTCTCATTCCAAGAGCAAAACCGCTTCCATTTTATGGAGTAAGCTTTTCTAGTAGATGGCCTTCTGGCCTCCAAAATGACATCCTGCACCTCCTTGGAGAGTAGGGTCTGTTGTGGTGTTAAGGAATTTTCCATGCAGCGAGATTGAGTGTTTTCAGCTGACTGTCAAGAGTTTTGTAGCTGTGCTGAGTCAGCAGAAGAGGCATTAGAGGCAGGGACCAGGGAGGAGTATGTGTTAGGCTCCTCAGGAGTGGATACCAGTGTTGCCTTGGCCAATCTGGAGCAATCAGTATCATCCTCGGTTTGTCTGTTCTTGCTTTCAAGAGCACCTTGGGCAGAAGAGGCAGAGGTGGGAATGCGTAAACTGTCCATGCTATCCAACTGAATGAAAGGGTGTCCACTCTCCAGGCCTTTGGATGAAAGGTCCTTGAACAAAACTTTTCCAATTGATGATTCCTGTGGGAGGCAAAAAGATCTATGTCTGGCCTTCCCCACGCTTGGATTATTTCTGTAAACATCTGAGGATGTAACTTCCATTCGTGTGGATCTGTCATATTTCTGCTTAGATTGTCTGCCAGTGTGTTTTCCAATCCTGGCAAGTACTGTGCTTGAAGTTCGATTTGTCTTTCCAGAGCCAAGTTCCAAAGAGTCATGGCTAGTCTGCACAAGGGGTATGAATGTGTTCCTCCTTGTTTGTTTAAGTACCACATTACTGTGGTGTTGTCTGTTCTTATCAATAATTGTCCTGGATGCAGGAAGTCCTTGAAAGCTGTAATTGCATTTATTACTGCTACCATTTCTTTTTGATTGATGTGAAGGTGCTTTTCCTTTTGGGACCATCTGCCCTGAATGCACCTGTCCTTCATGTGCGCCCCCCAGGCGTAATCTGAGGCGTCTGTGGTTATGACTTGTTTTGCTGGAGGCAGAATGGAAGGCCTGTGTTTACTTGACATGCTTGGGCCCACCATAGAAATTCCTTTTGCAAACATGGAATTATTGGTATAACTGTTTCCAAACTGTGACTGTGTTGAGACCATAGATTTTTTAGGTACCATTGAAGTTTCCTCATATGCAGCTTTGCACATGGGATTAGAAGAATGCAAGATGCCATGAATCCCAGAGCCTGCAGGATTTTCCTTGCAGTAAGCCTGGTACTTTTTGCTAGTATTTTGAAGTACTGAGATAGTTGCCCCTGTTTTTCTGGCGTAAGATATGCCATCTGGGTGTTTGTGTCCAGGTTGGCACCCAGGAAGGTTATTTTCTGAGATGGTGTTAGCCTTGATTTCTCTTTGTTAATTGTATATCCCAGAGAAAGCAGTAACCGTGTCACATATGCCAGATGTTCCAGAAGTATGTGTTTGCTGTCCGCTTGGATCAGGCAGTCGTCCAGATAAGGGTAGATTTGTATCCCTTGAAGTCTGCAGTAGGCAATCACTGATGCCAGGCACTTTGTGAATACTCTGGGCGCAGTAGATAAGCCAAAGAGCAATGCAGAGAATTGATAGTGGATTGAACCTGCAAGAAATCTGAGGTATCTTCTGCAGCTTTGTCTGATTGGGACATGCAGGTATGCCTCCTTGAGGTCCAATGTTACCAGCCAAAACTCCTTGCCCAGCATGGGAAGAAGTTGCTGTAATGTGAGCATCTTGAATTTTGGTACGAGTAGAAATGTGTTTAGGATGGATAAGTCCAAAATGGGTCTCCAGTCGGTTCCTTTCCTTGGTACCAGAAAAGTCTTGAATAAAAACCTTGACCTTGTTGGTGCGTAGGTACCTTTTGAATAGCTCTCATGTTTATGAGCTTTGAAATTTGTAGTTGTGCCTCTGCCCTTTGATTTTGTGGCAGGTTTGGCATGCCTCTCATTTTTGGAAGAGTGTGAAATTGAAATTTGTAGCCTCTGTTTATAATGTCCAGTATCCATTTGTCTGTTGTGACAATATGCCAATTGCTTGCAAATAATGCTAGTTTCCCTCCCAAAGGTGCTGCCAGCTGAGACCTGCTTGGCATGGAAATGAGGGAGTCATTGGTTTTGCTTCCTGTATTGTTGTGCACTGTCTTCACCACCTCTTGGTGCTGGAGTTTGCCATTGTCTGCCTCTATATGATCCTTGTGATTGCCCTCTGCCCCTTGTGCGTCTGTATCTACCTCTCTGGGGCTTGTCAGTGGCTGGAAAGGACCAGTTTTTTGAAGGCCAATTTCTGCTAAAACGTGGTGGTTGGACCTGTAAGAAAGCTTTGACAGTTTGCATAGATTTGGCTTTTTCTTCCATTTTCCGTAGTATCTCCTCAGCATTAGTACCAAATAGTACATCCTTTTGTAAAGGAGCATCTAGAAGTTTAGCTTTCACATGATCAGGCAAATTTTGTTCCCTAAGCCAGGCATGTCTGTGAATGACTGATCCTGTCGCAGCCGCTCTACTGGAGGCCTCTAGGGCATCATAACCACATTGTAAGGTGTGCTTACCCACTTGCTCTGCACTATGCATCATATCCTGTAACTCTTTTAAATCTGGTTGTTCAGGTTGAGACATTTTGTTCCTTAATTGTGATAACAGGTACTGTTGATATTTAATCATATGAAACTGGCAGTTTAAGGCCCTCATGGCTAGGGTGGCCGAGGTATATACCTTTTTACCCCACCTTTCTAAAGATCTGGATTCCCTTTCTGCAGGAAGTGGATTCTTGGCAGTGGAGGCCTTCAATCCCTTGGGGCCTTGTGAAATGGTTTCAGGGTCAGCATTATGGCTTTTGAAGAGAAATTGGTGAGAGCTGGGCACTCTGTAATACCTATCAGGTTTGACTAGTGCAGGAGGCAGAGAATCAGGGTTAAGACAAGCCTCCGAATAGACATCATCCAGTATGTCCAAAACAGGGGGTATAGCCAGAGGTCTGTGTTGAGGTAACCAAAGAAATTCCCTAAGTCTTTTCTTGGAATTTGAAAAGTCTTGGCCTTCCCAATGGAAGTGTTCCCTCAAGGTGTGCAAGGTTTCCCCAAAGGAAAAATCCTCAGGAGGGGATACAGAAGGAATGGATGGTTCTGCATCCGAATCCTCAAAAGGAGAATAAGAGTGTTCCTCTGCATCAGAATGTTCTGATAAAATGGATCCCTGATCAGAAGAGGGAGAATCTTCCTCCACTCTGGGTCTCTTGTCAGGAGGGGGATGAGAACCTCTGATAAGAGTAATTAAATCCTCAGCCATTTTTAGCATCTGTTTTTTAGGCATGGGTCCTGAAGATGGGCCCTGTGCAACAGGCCTCGTGGGATGCCTGGCTGCTTTGGATTTAGTAAAGGCCTTAATTGAAAAAGAAGATGAGGGCCTAAATACACCATGGGTGGAGGTGGACCTGTCCACATTAGTAGGCTCTACATTAGCAGGGGCTTCGGTAGTAGTCTGGGAAAGGGCCGAAGACCCAGCGGTCTCGGGTACAGAAGACACTGCCAAAGGAGTGTCGTCGGTAGTCAGGGACTGCAAAGGCGTCTCGCTGAGAACCGGACCACGTGTAGCCTATTTTGGCGTGGTGTCGGCGGGGACCGCGGACCTCGCGTGTCGGTCCTTTTCCTTGCATTTTTTGGGCAAAACGGTAGTCGGAGTGTCCGACGACATTTTATAAGCAAAAACTTTACCAAAGTAGTGTTGGGCGAACTCCGCCCGACGCTTAATAGTGCGTTTATTGAAGGTAGCGCAAAAGCGACAGCCCGAGACGTCGTGGTCTGGGCCCAAACAAGGTATGCAGAGGGAATGGAAATCCTTATGCGGTATTTGCTTCCCACAAGAAATACAATTATTAACTTTTTCTGACATCGGTCTGAGGCAAGAAAAGTTTCCCCAACGGGGTACTTAGCTTTAATGAAGACTTCGGTTTCCAATTTTTTTCGTAATTCAGGAGCTGGCCGACTGGCACTTGCAAACTGCTTCTGCTTCGGGCACCGCGCGGCAAAAAAAGACTGAAGAACATGGCGTCGGCTGTGTCTTATATACTCTGGCCTCACTGACATCAGAAGAGTAAACGACTACAACCGACGCCGGACCAAGACTTTGGAATTCGGCCGACCGAGGGACCGCCTGACGGCTGAAAACCCATCTGTGATTACTGCAGCTGCATGCACGATGAACATCTATAGTTCTGTAAGACCTTCCCATACCAGTAGATGTCCTTCTCACTGCTGCAGTATTCTTTACCCTTGGAATATCTGGCTAAGGGTAGTCTAGCATCTGGCCAGGCTAGCAAAGCATATGCACCTTCCAGGCGTTGTACGTCAGATGCATGTCCTACATGCAAGCTATAAGATACATATGGGACATACTGATGTTTAATCCTCAGAAATGAAGTGTCCCAGGAGAACCAGAGCAATCCCAGAGAAAATATGTCCATCCAGGAAGGGAATCGGGAGATAACGAAAAAAAAACCTTGGTCAGTAACAGGGCAACTGAAAATAATAGGTGGCAGGAGGGAGGAACCAAATACTGCAACAGTGAGAAGTAGGAAATGCACTGTTATGGTAAGACCTTGCACAACTGTACTATGTCCTTCTTTATCACTAGTACAGTATTCTTTAGTCCTGAAAAGAGAATAATAGCTACTGCAAAGTTTGCGAGGAAGAAGGCCGAGAAGAGTCCTCCACAAACCCATGAAGGATAGCTCTGGCAAATCCTGACCTGGCTCTGGAAATGGCATCCAACTTATAATGTTTGGAAAAAGTATGAAAAGAAGATCAAAATGGATCTATTATCCAAACCCTTGAAAAAAGCACTAGAAGAGGCTACTCTCCTAATAGAATGAACTCAAAAAGAAAAGGAAAGCTGCTTGCCATGAAAAGAATAACAAAAGGATATGGCCTTAAAAATCCAGGAGGAGATGGTTTGCTTAGACACGTTCAAATCCAATTTCCTGGCATGAAAAGAAACAAAAGTTGCTCAGATTTTCCAATGTATTTCATCTCATCAAAGTATTGTCGCAGTTGGTTATGTAAATCCAAGCTATGTGGGACCCTCTCACTAGAAGTCTGAGAAGGAAAAAAAAAAAAAAGGAAGGAAAATGAATGGACTGATTCAAGGACAAATCATTAACTGCCTTGCGCATAAAAGGATTGGTACAAAGTGACACTGTCCTTGTGAAAAAAAACAAAAAAGGAGAAACACCACGAGAGCTTGGAGATCAGAAATTCTCTTGGCAGAGGAGCCACCAACACAGACTTCCAGGTACAATGCTGCAGGCAGGAAGAAAAAGCAAGTTCAAATGGGTACAGAGTCAAATTTTTAAGAACAAAACTGAAGTCCCAAGAAGGAGAAATAGGCTTTCTTGGGGGCCTGATATAAATGATGCCTTTTAGAAATTGTTTGACTTTAAAAACTAGAAGTCAAAAGTGGACTCAGAGGCAGACAGGCAAAAATGGCTCATAGGTAGGTACTAGGCTATCGGCCCAAGGGCCTAAGTAAGCCTAGCCAACAAGGTTCCCTGGCTTACACCACCCATGAAAGTTATTTTCCTGTGCCACTGGCGAAGAGAGAGACAGAAGTGATCCCCAGGGTGTATTTCCTATTTCCCATCCACTCATCAAGATTTTCCTTGAAGAGTGCTAATGAAGAACTTTGCTTGACATAGATGGGTCGCCTGTTCCAAAGTATGGGAAGTCTATGGGACAAGGTTTAGGTCCCTAGAGCATGTAGCTCGAAGGGATTGGGATTTCTTTAGGTGTAGCATGTCCAACAGCTCTGGGTTTGACATAGCTTTATATGTTAGACAGAGATCACCTCGGAGTAGGCGATATGCTACGGAGTACAGCTGGAGTTCTTTGAGGCGGTCAGTGTAGGGCATCTGTTTGAGGATAGTAATCCTCTTTGTGAGGTACGTCTGTGGCCTTTCCAGCTGCTGCAGATGTCTTGTGAGGTACATTCCAAAAGGGGCATTGTAGTCTATAATGGGTCTAATGAGTGTCGGGTAGAGGGGAACAATGACCTCTTTTTTCCTGGATGAGAACCCTTTTATGATGAGGTGTGCCACGTAGAAGGATTTCCTGACTACTGTGGCAATGTGACTATCAAAGGAGAGACCACTGTCCACCTGGGTCCCAAGGTCTCTTATCACACATTCGGTGTTAAGTAGATTGCTAGTAAAAAAATCAAGAACAAAACTAATAAAACCCAAACCAAGGCAGAAACAGCTGAAATGAAACACCGAAGAAATAGCGTATACTGCTTTATTATCCGCTTTCGTCCACAGACTTCATCAGAATGATTAATACAAATCAATCAAGGTTTAAATAGGTAAAACATCACCATAGAAATTAATTGGAATGCAAATCTAATTAATTAAAAACTAAATGACTACACAACTAAAAGAGACAAAAACATTTTTAAGTAATGTGAAGGCAAACCAAGTCATTACTTTTATTTACTTTCAGTTTTCTGTGCTTTAAAAAGCACTTGACATTAATGGCCTCATTGAGGCCAGGAGGGCAATCGGATTTCAGTTTAATTTGCCAATAAGTCTCCCTTTGGAGTAGGTAATTCTTAAAGTCTCCATCCCTCATGTCTTTGTGACAGACTTCTAGCACCGAAAACAAAAACTTGTTAAAAGAATGACAATCTAAACTGTGTTTAAAAAGAGCATTAGAGTCGTCCCTGGTTTTGATGCAGTATAAATGTTCCCTGATGCGTGTTCTTAACTGCCTGGTCGTCATACCGACATAAAATGCGGTGCAAGATGAACACAAAGCGATATAAACAACACCCGAAGAACGACAGTTCACAAAACCAGGGACAGGAAAAGTTCTATTGAAAGGGGCCACTGAAATGTATGGTCCAGATGAAATGTACCTACACATATTACAATCATGACAACAATTCATTCCCCTCTTACTAGTTAAAACACCACACGATAAATATTCATGCCTTTCTAGAATCTTTTTTAGATTAAAATGGTTCCTTTGAACAAACAAAGGTGTTAAGTAGATTGCTGCCTATGTGGTAGTTCATGGGTACACAGTTTTTACCAAAGGGGATGACACTGCACTTTTTGGCGTTGAGCTTGAGGCCATGGTTCTGACACCAGGCATCTGTCTCAGCGAGGCCCTTCTGTAGGATGTCCACATCATTTGGAGACTTGACTATGTCTCCTAGCTTGTAGTCATCTGCGAACTTCGTTAGCCAGAGGCCTTCTGTGTTAGCCTGTACTTCAGAGAAGTAGATACCAAACAGCAGAGGTCCCAGGACGGAACCCAGTGGTACTCCACTTGTCACTGCTTTGAGGTCAGATTTGGAGTCTGCAACTTTTACAGTGTGGGTTCTGTCAGTGAGCCAGTTGGCAACCCATCTTGTGACGTAGGAATTTATACCTAGTTTAGTGAGTTTAGCTATAATTCCAGAATGGGGGATGGTGTTGAAAGCCTTGGCGAGGTCAAGATAGGCTGTGAACCACCTTACTCTCATCTACGGCTTTGGTGATTGCCTCAAAGAAGTCGATCAGGTTCAGGACGCATGATCTGCCTTTCACAAACCCGAAATGGGTGGGATCCAGAGTTTGGAAGTTACCAATGTCTTTGTTTAGGCGTGCCATGATGATACATTCCATGGCCTTACAGACCAGGCTCGTCAGGCTAATAGGTCGATAGTTCCCAGGATCAGTGGTGGCGCCCACTTTGTGGAGTGGGATAACTGTTGCTGTGCACCATTCAGTGTGCACAAAGCCTGATGCAAGGCTATTATTGAACATGGTGCTTAAGTGGGGAGGTGCAACTGAATGCTTCGCACGGACGGCTTGCACGGTCAAACCAAGTAGAGCAACCACAAATAACCAGCAAGAGAGATGGTGAGCCCAAGTACTTTATTAATCAAATTAACATATTCAAGATATGTCACTAAACCGGACCGGTTTCGGCCCTACAGCCTTTATCAATGGTATACAAAAATAAATTAATACAAAAGAAGAAGAACTGGTTCAGGTTGTATTTATACTCCTCCCTATTAAAACAGGAATTTTTGGTATAGCCCAACCTAGCCTCGCTGGTGGTTCCTGATGGTAGCTCAACATTTTTTGTGTATTTGGTACCGATAATACTGGTCTTTTGTAAGGCTTATTATGTGAAGAAGACTGTGTACTTGGATATCCAGGAATAAGGCATGTTTTACAAGGTTTTTTGGATTCATATTTCGTTTCAGTGCTTAAGGAGGAACTAGGCCTATTAGGCGGAATTAATCGTTACGCTAAGAACTTTTTCTTCTTTTTCGTGGACATTGGTACTGTTTCTTATTTTTCAAAACTCACAACAAGGACATTAATGTATTAAAGGCGTCAATAACTTTATATTTCTCCAAGATTTATTGTTTGGTTTTGGGGAAATATGTTAAAACTGTATCTAAATGCTATACTGACCCTAACCAGGGGGCGGAACTAATGGTGAATGAGTGCACATCAGAATATTGGAACTTTTTTCAAGATTGATAACGTTTTTTTGAGGGCTACGATTCCAATGTGGATGGTGTTTCTTTGATGGGATACTGCTGACCGAGGGGAACGGGTGCAAAAACCTTGTAGATGTTGGACATGTTATTCTGTTGATGGCTACGACTCCGATGCGGATGGTGTGTTATTAATGCTATACTGCTGGTCGAGGGGAACGTTTGTTAACTCTTGTTGGTGTTGGACATATTTCGACTGTGTGTCTAACAGTACAGTCGATTTTGGACAATTTAAGAATTGTTTGAATTGGATTGTTTAATATTTGTACAAAACATGGGGATACAGATATATACTATACGAGAATTATATCAAAACACCAAGACCGTAGTTGTGTTTTGCATTCTTTTTTGGTGGTAATGCCTTCTACGATGTGCTCTTATTTAAGTTTAAAATAATATCCTTCTATGGGTATATGTGTATACATCCTTAACTAACTTTCAGTTGTTATAAATACAATATAGACTGAATGGTTTGTCAATGAAGCTGGGACACCATGGTTAAAAATATAGTAGACCTTTGATTTAAATTTAGGATATACGGTGTTTCAAGGGCAATATTACAAATTATTCATCTGTAGGGTTTGAAGAAAACAATACATATAGGATTAACATCTTATGGCTCAATTGATATTCTGGTTTCATTACGTGTTTTCTTATGCTTTATATAACCGTTAAGGGGAAATTGTATTTACAAGGCCACATTACCTTAGGGATATACATGAACATACAATTTGGATTTGGAACTAACTAGGGACATGTATAACATGTTATTAGTGGCATATTTTTTCACCTTCCTTATTTAATGCATGTTACATTACAACTTGTATGATTAAGAAAACCACATTTATATACTTGAACCTATTTGTAGATCGGGATTCAAGGGGCTGTCTTTTGTGTACCAAATATGGTTATGTAGATACATTTATACTGTAATCAAAAATCCTTTACACAACTGTATGGGAATGATAACCAGGATACGATTTTATCAATATTGTAACAGTGATGATTCATCGAGTATGAGTCTTTATTTTTGAACTTAAGTGACTTATATATCACTGTGTTAGGTGTGTATACCAATATGTTGAAGTTATCTTCAGTTACCTGCTGACTAGTGCACTATACACCATAGTAATTATGTCAAACCTGGTGCCTGAATTTTTATAACCCATGGTCGGATGCTTCAGTGGATTATAATATTATTGGGAATTATTGTGACTAGTATTATATGGCTGATTTTTCATTTTTTTCTTAGCATTACGGCTTCCTATTTTCAGTGTGTTCTCTGTTGAATTATCTCTTTTATATATTCTACAACTATATATCTTACATTCAGTAAGTTCATCATGATCCGCTGGTTTGGTTATTGACAGATTATGGATTTGGAGCAGATTTTGAATGGGTTATGTGCTGATAGGCATGACTTGGGTGTATCTGGTGTCAATGTTATGTCAAGCAATAACCAAAATGGCTCTAATAATGGTCCTTTTGAGGGTTGTGACTCAGCCTTTAATAAATTTAACAAAGATTTGAGGAATCTTCGTGCCAATATATGGCATTTGCGATTATTCAAAGCATATATACAGAAGGATATTACTCCTAGAGGTTTGGGGTCAGGTTGCAGCCCTTAGTGAGCAGGTCGGAGGACAGACTGACGAAGGAATGGAACCAGGCTCTTCATCAATCCTCTATGATGTTTGTAAAAATTTTGGCAGCATACTATGAGAGAATGGTGGATATATGTCTAACAGAGGTTAAAAGTTCTTGTGAAGAGTGCAAACGTTTTGAATCTCAGCCCATATTTTCTTCCTTGGTTAAAAAATTATCTAAGGATTTGGCATCCTTTGATCAACTGACCAAGGACCGTAAAATTTGTAAATTCAACAGAGACTGCACTGACTATCAGAGGTTCGTACTTTTGATACATCTAAAATGGTCAGGTTTAATGATACTAGTCACAAAACACTTGGTACGAAATCTAGAAAGAGACCAAGATCTATTTTAAAATCCACTGATGCATCCCTGGCCAGTACTTCCGGTGATGAATCATCATACACGGATAATGATGGTGGCTACCATCGGGAATCACCAAAGAGTAAGAAACCCAATACTAATACCCGTTTAGACACTCACCAAGGCGACGAGGGGGTCGCAAACACAAACGCAGTAACCAATTCTATGGAGAATTTGATACGAACATTGTTGACGTAGCTCAGGTTGACTTTTATAATGTTTTAAACTTATCTGAAGTACCATTAACAGATGCACAAACTATATTGTTGAATAAAGGCCTTGGTTTTATTCCGGGTTTCTTTAGTGATGAATATAGTATAGTAAATGATGTTTTGTCATTTTGTCGCAATCTTAATCTTAAATTGTTCTTTTCAGGTGAAACCTCTCATAGATCATCTGAGTTTAGATTTTTGAAATCCGATTTTCAACCACCCATGAACAAATACGTATCCATATTTCAAAAGTCAGTCATTAAAGATCTTCATTTTCATCATCATGAATCAAATATTTTAGGTCAAAACATTTCGGTCATGGAAAAAACTGCTATAGAAGAACTTAAGCAAAATCGTGATATAGCCATTCTGCCTGCAGATAAGGGTGGTGCTGTTGTGGTTATGAATACAGGGGATTATCTATATGAGGGCAAAAGACAATTGGCAGACCGTAGATGTTACATGCAAATGTTTATAGATCCCACATTGGTATACAAGAAGGAAATTGATTCATTCTTACAGACAGCTGAGGATCAAGGTATTATAACAATTAATGCTGTCAAACACCTGACTGTCAAAGATCCACAAAAACAGATCTTATATCTTTTGCCCAAAATACATAAGTCTATTACTAAACCCCCGGGTAGGCCTATAGTGTCTGGTATCGGATCATTAACAGAACCACTTTCAGCTTTTCTCACATTTTATCTCAAGCCACTATTGTCATTGGTTAGGGCCAGATTGAAAGACACGACACATTTTCTTCAGATAATAGCAGATACCCAACTGGAACAGGACTGGTTGATGTGCACACTTGATGTAAAATCCTTATACACTAGCATCCCACACTGGGCTGGTCTGCAATCATTACAATACTGGTTGGAAAAATGTGAAATGTACCCACCGGGTTTTAATACACTGCTTATCTGCATGGCAGAGCATGTATTAACTAAAAATGTCTTTTATTTCCATGGCGAGTGCTTTTTACAGCTTCAAGGCACGGCAATGGGGGCTTCCTTTGCCCCTATATATGCTGACCTTTTTATGGCCTATTTTGAAGAGTGTTTAATCTATGACTTATCACACAATATTTATATTGTTGAAATGGACATCTGGAGACGATACTTAGACGATTATTGGATGGTGTGGAAGGCAGATAATACATATTTACAGGAATTCATTCAGTATTTGAATGACAATATATGGGGTATCAAGTTTACGGTAACATATGATTATAACACTATTAACTTCTTGGATGTTACTGTATACCGCAATGAGGATCATACCTTAAGTACCAAAGTTTTTCGTAAATACCCTCAATATAATACTTTGCTACATGCAACTAGCATGCATCCTTACCACACCATCCGCAATATACCAAAATCACAATTCATGCGTATGAAACGCATATGTTCATCAGGGGGGGATTTTGAAATAGCTAGGAATGATTTATGTTGCAGATTTAAACACAGAGGATACAAAATGAGGGATATCTCTTTGGCAAATGAATGGAGTAACTCATTGGACAGACAAACCTTATTGCAATATAAAAAGTTAGATAATAAGGATCAGGACTCAACAATAAGGTTTGTCACCACATATTGGCAAGAACCATCAGCTGGTGAGAGATATTTTGAACTCAAATTGGAATATATTGATGGCACATGATGAATTAAGAACACTATTAGGCACAACATGTCATATGTCTTTCAGAAGGGGTATAACTTTGGGGGGGATGTTTTCCCACTACAAACACAAGGAAGGAGGAGGAGCTATCTATCAGCAAACAACCTTAACAGGAGATAGACTCATAGGTACCTTTCTTTGTGGTCATTGTTGTTCATGTTCCCAGGTGTACACACTGAAGGATTTTTCAAGTGCTAATACGGAACGGGTGTATCAGACCAGGGTTTTTGCTAATTGCAGTACCACATGGGTCATATATTTGGCCACATGTCAGTGTCAATCATTTTATGTGGGTCAAACATCTAGATCCCTCCGAATACGTATGACAGAACATAAGAGTGACATTCGGAATAGGAAGGAAACTAATGCCTTATATAGACACACCATCAAACATTCCAATGCACAATTTAGGTTCATGGTCATTGACAAAATTGTAGGGGATCGTAGCCATCAACAGGGTTGGCACTCTATTTTGAATAAAAAAGAACAATACTGGATTACAAAGCTTGGGGCACTTTTTCCGCCTGGTCTGAATGACCATTTATGAGGGAGGCTAGGTCTATTTATTCACATCAATACATGCCGTGTATTGCCATATTTTTGTTTTTTCTGATTGGTGGCACTCATGTGGTTTTGTTAATATATGTTCAAGGAACTATATAATACGAGTAACTAGGATGACCAATGTACACTTCAGCAATGAGTGGTTGTCATTATAATACCTTTTTATGATACTACATCAAGTGAATATACTTTTATTAGCTCTTGTTTGGCCGTGATGAATTTTTTGTATTTACATAATCAGGCCATTATAAAATTACAAGATGCTACTTACACATTTTTTTCTTAAAATATAGTATTATGAAATATTTTTTTATATCTTTACTGACAGTAGTATTTAATCATTTAATGCATAACTGTTGGTTTCATTATTGTATATGAACTGTTTTTGATTATTTATTTAAATAAGTTTTTTTGGGCATGTATGCATCCCAAACACTAGGTTGGGCTATACCAAAAATTCCTGTTTTAATAGGGAGGAGTATAAATACAACCTGAACCAGTTCTTCTTCTTTTGTATTAATTTATTTTTGTATACCATTGATAAAGGCTGTAGGGCCGAAACCAGTTTGGTTTAGTGACATATCTTGAATATGTTAATTTGATTAATAAAGTACTTGGGCTCACCATCTCTCTTGCTGGTCGTTTGTGGTTGCTTAAGTGGGGAGCCAGTTCGTTCTGAAGTTCGTGTAAAACGCAGCCTGGGATGTTGTCCGATCCCATGAATGCTGTGTTTTTGGCTTTAGACAGTGCAGCTTTTACCTGTATTTGTGATTACAGGGACTCTGCATTCTTCCTGTATAGATATGGGCCCTTTAGGGGTTGGGGGGGGGGGTAAAGTTAGCACTGAACCTATCTGCCAGGATGTTGGCAATATCAGTTGGTTCTGTAATTTTCGTGCCGTTGTGCTGTAACTTGCAGCAGATCTAGGTGTTGCCATCGAGATTCGTGACATTGCTATAGAATGCTTTGTGGTTGTTCTTAGAATTAGTGGTGATTTTGTTTTCGTAGCTAGCTTTGGAGGATCTTATAAGGGATCTCAGCTTCTTACTGAGGCTGACCAGGGATCTCCTCCACTCATGGGATTTTACTCTCTCCTGCAACAGTTTCTTCCTTCTGTTGTACAGTTTGTTGATGGCAGGGGACCACCAGATTGGCTTCCTTTTTTTGGAGGACAGCGTCTTGGTTCTGTTTGGGATAGCATGATCCATGCACTCGTGTAAGTGCTTATAGAGTGCATTTGTATAGGATTCAGCAGTTGTAACTGTATTGTCCATCTGCATGGGTGTCATGAAGTTCACCACTTCTGTCTTAAGAAGCATGAAGTTGGCTTTGGAGAAATTTTTTACCATGGTTTCCTTAATGGGGGGTGGGGGTGGGATGTGGATATCAGGGGTGATTAGCTTATGGTCGGATCAGACCAACGAGGAGTTGACTTCAGATATGGAACACCAGTCACTCATGTTGGTAATGACTAGGTCTAGGATATTGTTGCCCCTGGTGGGGGTGTGGAGAAGTTGATCCAGGGCATTGGAGTTTATGAATTCCAGAAAGCGTTGAGCTAAGGAGTTGGTACATGAGTAGTTTTCCCAGTTAATGGTGGGGTAGTTGAAGTCGCCCATTATTAGGGTGTTTGGTTGAACCCTAATATTTTCCAGTACATCAAGAAAAGAGGAGTGGGAATCCTGGGGCATGGTGGGGGATCTGTAGCAAGCTACAATTTGGATTGCAGTTTTGCCCAGAGTTAGTTGCACTTGGATAACCTCGGATGCATTATGCTCAGCAACTAGCCTGGAGGTATGGATATCCTTAATGAATATAGACACACCTCCGCCTTTGGTGTTTCGGTCCAGTTACATGGCCGAAAAGTGTGATATGAGTTATAGCCTGGTACTGCAGGGGTGCTCTCTGGAGCCTTGAGCCAGGTCTCAGTCACTGCACAGATATCGATGTTCTCCATTTTAAGGAGTGCCTCGAGTGAGTGCATTCTGAGATTTAGACTTCTTGCATTGAGTAGCATTACCCTCAGTTTTTGCTTGCCTGTTCCTGTTACGGTGGTGAATTTATTTGAACCTTGCAAATGAACTTTAACAGAAGAGTATGCCAAACCAACACTGAGCAATTCACACAAATAAAAAGGAACCATAGCGCCCCCCCCCCCCCCCAAAAAAAAAAGGTCATGGTCATGCTTGAGACACTAAACAGAAAATTTATTCCATTTAGCCACACAGGATTTTCAAGCAGTGTTTTTTTCGAGCCTCTTGCAAAACCCGAAGCACATCCTCACAAAACTTGTGTCTGAAAGGAATCAAAACCCTACCACCTAAAGCATCAGTTGAAGCATGGGCAAAGTGTGTGAATGAGCGATCCCTTGTCTTGTGTGAGAATATCCATCCTGCGAGATAACTTGTGATGACTCCCTCTGGCCAGGTGAATGAGAAGGGGGAACTGATGCTGTCTGGGCCAAAATGAAATCCCCAGCAAGATTCTGGGTGGGTCCCATGTGATCTTATGGAAGAACCTGGGAAGACTAGGAAGAGGGGGGCAGGCATACAAAAACATCCCTTTCCAAGAAAATGACATGGTGTCCACTTTCCAAGCCAGGAGACTTGGAATTCTAGAGCGGAACTGGGAAAGTTGCCTGATCAGATAGGAGGCAAAAAGTTTTACCCAAGGAGTCCCCCACTGATGTACAATGTACAAAAACACATTCCCTGTGAACCATTCATTCATGACACTGCATCTTGGACCTGCTCAAAGAGAGTGTACGATCAGATTGTGCTCTGAAGGGATGTAAACTGTCTGAATAACCAGGTGATAGCCAACTGCAAAATCCTAAGCCTGAAGAGCCAGACTGCAAGGAAAGAAAGATTTTGTGCCTCCTTGCTTTCTGATGTACTATATGGCTTTGTTATTGTCTGTATAAAAAAAAAAAACTCTAAAAAGTAAAAGGCCTGAAGAGCCAGGATTAGAGCCCTTATCTCTTTCATATTAATGTGGACTGACAGCTGATCTGCTGATGTGACCAAAATCCCTGGACTTTTAAGTTGTTAAAGGAAGCTTCCCATCTTCAGTCAGAAGCATTAGTGTAGAGTTCTGGGGTCACCAGAGTATTTGCGGAAAATTATTATAAATTATACAGCAGTCAGAAGAGAAGCAAGTTTATTTCAGCAATCAGGTGATGCCAAGAGGTAGATGCAAGATTCATGCTGCTACATATAGCTGTCTCCAATTTTTCTTGGAGGATCAAAGATTGTTTTTTTCTATAGCCTGTT
The DNA here is from genome assembly GCF_019279795.1 of Protopterus annectens. Classification (NCBI taxonomy): domain Eukaryota; kingdom Metazoa; phylum Chordata; order Ceratodontiformes; family Protopteridae; genus Protopterus; species Protopterus annectens. The sequence continues at coordinate 562,310,952 of NC_056730.1, read as the reverse complement.
TTGCATCCAAAAATAAGTTTAACCAACAAAGGGAAAGAGCCAGAAAGCTGAAGGAGAATCTACTTGTTATTCTTCTGACAATAAAACACACAGACACTTTCCCAACAAAATATTTTCCTATGTTCCAGAGAACAATGATTGAGTGAGAAAAAAATCACAGGACCTGATTAGAAGGATAAGAAGTACCTTGAACATAAACCATTAACAAGTGCTGGCAGGCAAAGATGATCAGGAAGGACACTAGCAGCAATGTGAGATTAGTGAATAAATAGGAAAAATGTAAAGCATCATTCCCACTAGATATAGTTTAGACAGGTAAACGGTCATTCTATGAACACTCAAAGACTGGAAAGTGTGTTGACAGTGCTAAACTGGTGGCACTACTTTAAAACAGAAACATTCCATGTCCTTAAAGGTCAGAAGAATACTGAAGGGATGGAAGAACTAGCTATAAGTAAAAATGTTTTTGCACTTATTAATATTTGCATAATAAATTTCATCATGTAAACTGCTTGTTGTATTGTAAAAGAGTTCTGTAAAATAAGCAGTCTGAGATACGCTACATGTGAAGTTGGAGAGTTTTACAAGCGACTGTTATACAGTAAGAAAGCAGTTTTCCTTAACTGTAATGTATACAGACTTCACACAATAACAAGATAAGAAAGGCTGGAAGAAACCAAGTTAATATAATGTTGCAATACTTGGCTGTTGGGGAGTGCTGTCATCTTGGGCTGCTGGGTGAATGTTAAAGTGTACTGACAGTATTAGATGCAGAACTAAAAGATAATAGTTTCCAATGTTCTTCAGGAGGTGGATGCTTAGACTAATGTCCTCAGTTTAAGCTAGAGATGGATGCACTGATTTTTAAGCACGTAAGCTTGAAAAATAACATACAGTAAAATGCATGAAAAATGATAGCTCCTTCTTGCATTTGAAAAGTTTGTTTACTTTGTTTATTTGCTTTTATCTAGGAAAGTCTATTGGGCTGGAATAAGCCCATTTTCAGTAGAGGCCCAAGGAGAAAAGCTCCAAAACAATATGCATGATAATAGAATTTGTTTAGACAGTTATTTACAGCATATAACAATTTGCAAGAGTAACAACAGGAAAATCAGTAGTAGCACTGAACAATTATATGGATGCAATTTATGAAAGTAAACTTTGATACATTGCAAGGTAGTCAGTATATAGAGAGTTTAACAGAAGGCAAATCATTTACATATACTCAGTTTTGTTGTACATAACAGACTATGTGATTAACTATATATTCATAAGCTAGGAGAGACTAACTAGACAAAAGTTTCTTATACCGTGTGAAGCAAGATGAGCTAAGCTGTGCTTTTCAAGGGTTACAATGAATTAGAAGGAATGATGAAGGGTATAGGTAACAGAGTTGAGCCAGGAAATCAGGTTATAGAGGAATTGGGGGTGGTGCATGGGCAGAGCCACTGAGAAGAGTGATACTGGTGAAGTGTTTTTTTGAATTTGGGGCTGCTATTAAGAGTCCGGAGGAGAGGTGGGAGGGCATTCCAGGGTTTAGCTACAATGAAAGAGTAGAGGTAATGACCCGCAAGGAGTTTTGGTCTCTCTACTTGGATAAGAGATTGATTTTCAGATCTTAGAGGTTGGTTTGGTTGATACAGAGTCATCAGTGAGGCAAGGGCTGGGCACTCAAGGGGTTTATAGATAAGTTTGTGTGCTGTAGATGGTTGTATGTATGTGAGGTATTCTGGAAGTTCTAGCCAGTTCAGGGATTGTAATGAGTGGCAGTGATGGGAAGAATATTTTGCACTAGTCACAAACTTAGAAATGTTGTTATAGCAGCTGTCCATTTTAGTTTTTAATGAGGATTGGATGTTTGTTAGAATGAGGGCACCACAGAGGAGAGAAGGCAGGGCAAGTGTTTTTCTAGTAGAGTATTTTAGAAAATGTTTATGTTGGTAGAGGTACCAAGTTTTTGGTGAGTTTTTTTGATGTTGTTGTGGATGGATGTGTTGGTCAAATGCAACACCAAGTAACTTGGTATGGGAAACTACCTCCAAGGCAGTCTTGTTAGAGGAATAAATGATGAATTCTGATTTATTAATAGTGGTAGATTTTTTGGGGGCACAAAGAGCAGGAGTTTGGTTTTATTTGGGTTAAGAGCAAGGTGGTTATTTGTCGTCCAGGTTTCGGTAATAGAGAAAGCGTTTTGGGTGGTGGTCAGAAGTTCGGTTTCAGAGGTGCCGGAGCAGATAATAAACAGATAATTTTTGTTAACACTAGTTTAAATTGATAACAAGGATCAAACAAATGGGTGCAAGCAATTAATCATGAGCTGTTGCACTACTGAATTTTTAACAAGAAAAAGCGGCTTTCATTTATATCATAAGTGCTAATTCAATAAATAAATACTGACATTCTCAGTTGTAAACCTTGTACATCATATACAGTATACTATAAAGTCATGGTCATTGGAACATTACATAGCTCATTCGATTCCTGCCCTCCCTTAAACCACATTCCTCCTCCAAAACATTATTCTGCAAGTACTGACCCACAATTCCCATTTTTTCTATGTAATTTGCTCCTACTATTTTCTAAAGATTCTACTTCCATTTCTTTTATCTGTCACTATATTCACTGCTTCTAGTACGATTGGTTTAGACACTGATTTCCACTTTCTAGGCCTTACTATGTGTCTAAGCAATTCCGATTCTGTCTCAGAGCTCAAAACATAATTTTCCTTAGTTATACCTATTTGCTCACCCTGCATTTCTGACAAAGTAGTTTGCAGAGAATTTTTAAAGTCTGACAACTCATTACACTCCCAAAAATATGTTCCCAATACCCTGTTTCTTCCCCCATCACACTTACAACATTTGCAATCTACCCAAGGAAAATTTCTCTGGAGTTTGCTTGGGGTATAAAAATATCAATGCAAACACATCCAAACAAAAATCCTAAATCTTCTAAACTTTGTTGGATATGTTACACCACTGACTGCTGAATGAAACCTAGAAAGGTTCTTTCTTGCATTTGCAAATTTGCTATGTTTTTTTATTTTACTAGCAAACACTTGTTTTTATACAATATGCCCGATTCCAAAACTACATGCTCTCAATGTAAATAACCTACTCTGGTGCAAGTCTGACCCAATTCCAAAACACTTGCTCACTGTGTAACAGACTTAATCCAGTGTTAGTATGCCTTATAGATACCTCTTAGACATCAGTAAGTCATGCCAAGATCAAATCTTTTAGTATCGGGTCAGGCTTAAATGCAGACTAAGTCACTTACACACAGAGCAAGTCTTTTGGAATCTGGCCCAATAAGTCTTGCAGGTGCAAGCAAGTAATCAAGAAAGGTCTCAACATGGTACTCCGACTGAAACGCACAAAACAGAATATAATTTACTTCTAAAGAAGAACTGACGAGCACTTCAGTGAAAACAATGAAATTTGAAACTTTAGGACGTGAAAAGCTAATGCAAGTAGTCTCTCCAGTAACTTTAGTACATATATACAGTGTACAATTTAGCTTATTTAGGGGTAGCTAGTTCACCTTTTCTCAAGGTTAAAGTTTACTAAAAGCATGCAAACTTTCTTTCATATCTGGCAGGGCAACAGAGATAAGAACAAACAGCAATCTGTTTAAATAGGAACATAGTTTCAAACATGTGCTTTGATGTGGTTAACCATAAGTTTAAAATGGTTTACTCTGAAAATTACATGCACAGGTTTGCCAAAAATGGGAATATCGAACCACAGTTGATTTGATTCCCATTTTCGCCGACCTGCACTACTGCGAGTGTGCAGTTTAGCGAATGCCACTGCTCATTCGCACATATGCCATCTGAGTTATGACTACAGATAGTGGTACAGTGGGGATCAGTAAATGACCCTTTTCCCCACTGTAGTGTGATTGCCCTCCACACGTGCAACACAGAATGACAAAAGTGCGAATTCGAATGTTTCACTATATGCAGTTCAACATTCTGCCCTAATTAAATATACTGCACATCTGAATCGAAGATGTGAATGAGTTTTGTTTTGTACTTCGATATTCTCAGAGTAAACCGTTTAAAATAGACTGTCTGGGGGTGCACCTGCTGATTTGTGGCACGTGTTCCTATATGGAGGTAAACTTCACTGTTTGGAAAATGCATATAGTCTTGTGTGTTTGCTGTGAATTAAAATTTGGTGAGGGTATTAAATGTATTTAGTTTTCTTTTGTTTTTTTTGAGTGTTTTTAATGAAGTGAAAAGTCTGGGAAATGTGACATGGGTTCAAACGGAGATGAGAAGCAGCTACATACAAGATCAGTCTGCCAAACAAAGGTAAAAGTAATTTACAAGTTATAATTGTATGTTCAAAGGAAATGCCATGTACATTACGGGGAAACAGACACAGACAAAAGGGAGAAAAACACTGAATTATATTAAGAAGTGATTAGTGCAAACAACAAGGAGACCCACATGGATATAACCAAGGATGTGAACTTGACAAAAAGGATTTCAGGACGAATATTCAGCAAAGTATCAGGGACAAAGGCTTAGGAAATTAATAACATTGGGTGCAACAGAGGCTTCAATACTGAAAAAGGAAGAAGAAGAAAAAGGAAAAATTGTGGTAGTTAAGGCCTAGAAGGGAAAATATGAGAATACTTTGTATGGAAGATGTAGATTTAGTTGCAGGATCTCAGAATTTACACATTTCCCAAGATATTGTAAATGGGCTAGATTGGAAACAAATTATGTTTTACAGGGGTATGTATGAAGACAGAAATTGAGCAATTTATGTAATGTTGGACTAAATGAAGGTTGTAAAGAAAGAAAACATACAGAATGTACAACACGTAAACAAAAAATCTTAATATGTTTTTTTGCTGTTAATGTACATGTGCCCTTTTCTCAAGTGATAATTTAATGAAGATGTTTAAAAAAAAACAGATGATGTTGAAGTTCCTCACTGCTGCAGTAGGCTTTGGCTACATGGTTTGTATCTTGACTACGATAGAACCACCAGCCAGTTTCACAAAGTTTGGCACACTCTCAACTCCTACACTTCCAACTGCTGGTTGGCTAGCCCTTGGAGGGAAATCAACAGTCAGTGTGCAGACAATTCCACACTTTGTCCATACAAAGACAAAACTTACTCATCCTGAATCCCTGAAAGATATGAACAGTAACAAGTAACTTGACATCCCAACAACTGAACTGTTGGAAAGCTGATAGACTTGCTGTACAGAGCTGGAATCTATTTCAGTACATATTTTGCCACTTTATACACTTATTATAGTTGTGCTGTATTGTTTCTGTTTCTGTCTCTTGTGTCTCCACTGTGTTTTTTTCTCAGGGTAGCTCAGGCTAGTTTCAGGGAGGGGGTTGCTGAGCCGGTCCACATCCTAGCTGTTAGTCATCGCCTGAGGTGTATTTCATTGCAATTCCAATAAAGATTGCATTTTGGTGAACTGTTGGAAAGCTGATAGATTCCAGCTCTATACGGCAAGTCTATTTCAAACTGATAAGTACATATTTTGCCACTTTATACACTTGCCTATTATTTATAGTGGTGCTGTATTGTTTCTGTCTTGTGTCTCCACTGTTTTGTTTTTCCCACCCACCCTCCCTGTTCTTGTCTTGGTGTTAGTCATGGTGGCTTTTAAACTGCCCGCCCCTCTTGTAAGTTTGTATTTGGATACTCCTTCTGGGCCTATCTCATTTGCTCAGTCAACTGAGTGCAGTGAGATCATAGGCACTCCTACAGTGTACAAAGACAGCATTTGAGAAGGACAATCCCTGTAGCCTCTTAATCCTGTTGTGTTCCCTCCCTCAAAAAAATAAATAAATAAAAAAAAATTTATATATATATATATTCAGCTGCTCTTACTATAACTGTCTTAGTTGCTGTTCTGCGGACTATCTGCTCAGTTGTTCTTACTCTGCACTTATTACTACTTGTTAGTAGCCTTCTAATTTAATGCCTTCTGCACTTGTTTTTTAGTCATTTGTTAATTTAATTGCATTTAATTAAACTGTATTTGCCGTAATATTGATATACGTGTGCTAGCCTGCACTGCATTTGAATTTTATTTACTGCTGTTTTAGCGGCTTTTCTGTTAAAAAATAAAAAATAAAAAAATCCTAGCTTATTTCCTGCCTTCCCTGTAACTTATCTAAGTCCAGATACAGACTTGCTGTATCCAGGTCTGTTTGTAAGCTCCTGAGCCCCCCAAGCCTTTCTGTGTTGGAGGGAAGCATGCTAGCTTATTAGTGGGAGGGGTAAGCACTAGGTAGCCTATCTACCACAGGAGAAGAGGTTTCTGGCCCATAAATTATACTTTATTGGCCGTTTGGGAAGCTCTTCCATCTCTTTCAACCTTCTGATTCAAAAGCCTGTGTTTGTGCTTGTTTCCTGCCTTTCCTGTTACCTGTCTAGTCCAGGTACAGATTTGCTGTATCCAGGACTCTCTGTACACTTCTGAGAACCCCCAAGCCTTTCTGTGTTGGAGGGAAGCCTTCTAGCTTATCAGTGGGAGTGGTAAGCATCAGGTAGCCTACCACGGGAAGAGTGGGTTTTGGCCCATAAATTGTAGTTTATTGGCCGTTCAGGCAGTTTTACATCTCTTTCAACTTGCTGGCTTAAAAGCCTGCATTTGCGCTTGTTCCCCACCTTTTCTGTAACTAGTCTAGTCCAGGTACAGATTTGCTGTGTCCAGGACTCTTTGTAAGCTTCTGAGCCCCCCAAGCCTTTCTGTGTTGGAGGGAAACCTTCTAACTTATCAGTGGGAGTGGTAAGCATTAGGTAAGCCTATCTACCACAAGAGGAGTGGTTCCTGGCCCAGGAATTGTAGCTACTGGCCATTTGGGCAGTTTTTCCCATCTCTTTCAACTTTCTAGTTTAAAAGCCGCACTTGCGCTTGTTTCCTACCTTTCCTGTTACTAGCCTAGTCCAGATACAGATTTGCTGTATCCAGGACTGTTTGCAAGCTTCTGAGCCCCCCAAGCCCTTCTGTTGGAGTGCAGCCTTCTAGCTTATCAGTGGGAGTGGTAAGTACTAGGTAGCCTGTCTACCACAAGAGGAGTGGTTCTTGGCCCAGGAATTGTAGTTTATTGTCCATTCGGGAAGTTGTCCATCTCTTTCAACTTTCTGGTTTAAAAGACCACATCTCCACTTGTTTCTCATCTTTCCTGTAACTAACCTACTGGAAAGCACTAGAAAGCCTTAAACTGATATAAGCCTTCTAGCTTTAAAGAGAGACTTTGGAGTGATTGAGTATCAGTTTTCTGTATTTTCTTGTTGTACTTAACTGTTTACCGCCTAAACGCTGATTTTCCAGCACTTATTGTGATTTAAAAGATTGTTTTTTTTTCACATATTGTACTTATTTGACTGCCTGCACTTTTAAAAAGTTGTTTTTGTTTAAATAAATTGTTTAACTGTTGTAGGCTACACACTAATGTGTGATAGCCTTTTCTGTTCACTTGTAGTCGTTTAAAGCTGTTTGAAGTGTACTTTTTACTGTTTTTGCCTTATCTTTTAAAAAAAATAAATAAATACATTCCTTGTTTCCCGCCTTTCTAAGCTAGTATAATCCAGTTTTCAGGCTAGTTCTGAATTCAGGGCTGTGTTGCAAGTTTCTGAGTTGCCCATAACTTACTTGGATAGAGGGAAGTTTCTCTGTTCACCTGTGAGAGAGGGGAACTTTGAGCAGCCATCTGTCCCTGGAGGAGTGGTTCCAGCCCAGAAGTTAGTAGTTTAAAAAACGCGTTGCATGATTTTGTGCGCCAGGCAGCACCAGTTATCTAGGGTTAAATTATTCCTGGCTCCACTAAGTCTCCTTCAGTTTTTCACTTGAAACTAGTCTAACTCTCAATCAAAGCACTCAAAAAGCATCCTACAGTCCAGCACTTGCTCAGACCTAATAGCAAGCACTAATATACCCCGACACTTGACTGCCCAGCAGGGCAAGGCTCTTTACCCACCCCTCACCAACCAAGCGACAGCAGCTCACCGTACTATTCAGCCATGACCAAAGGGCAACTTCAGGTGTACTCTCCTGTCCAGCTGGTGAATCTGGGTATCCTGAGGCAATGTTACAACTGCCTCATGTACATAGAGAGCCCTCTCCTCCTACCACAAAACACTAACATATGTGAGAGATGTAATTATACAGCCAAACTAGAGGCTAAGGTATCTCCACCCAAGACTGAAACAGACAGTCATGAGGAGAAGGTTAACACTTGCACCACACCTCCACCCTCACATAGACCTACTAAACCAGCACTGGCAAAAGATACATATAAATACACAAAATCATACTCGGAGGCTCTAAATAAAAACCTGCAAAAGCATCAGAGAGCTCCAAAGCAGATACCCACAAAACCTGCACCTCCCATCACAAACCAGACAACACATAAAACACAAAATCAATGTGCTGCACAATCACAGCCCTTAAGGCAAAATAACATACCTAACACACTAGTAATAGGTGACTCAATAGTCAGGCACACTGACGCCCCACTCACTAGGCTGGACAAGCAGAAGGTTACTGTTAGCTGCCTGTCGGGAGCCAGAATCTGCCACATAACACAAGCACTCCGGTCACTCCAGAACAAGTACAAATGTGACTCTGTCATTGTTCATGTTGGTGTGAACGACCTGAGCTGTACCTCCCTAGACTACACAAAAAGAGACATGGAAGAGCTCTCTGATCATGTAGCCCAGGCTGGTATGACCCTGACCCTGAGTAGCATCCTGCCCTAACCAAGAATGATACCTCAGTATAAAGAAAAAAATTATCAATTTCAACAACTGGCTAAGCTTCTGGTGTCATTCAAAGGGGATCCAGTGTCTGTCAGCCTGGGATGACATGCTCGACAAGCCGCGTTGCTTTGCAAGAGACGGCTTGCACCTGTCACCCCTTGGCTTTCGAATACTGGCCAAGGCTCTTGCTGCCCCCATAGTGCCTTTTTTAGGCAAGGCTCAAAATTCAAACCCACCTCCATAAACAGCACAAGTAAAAAACTGAGGGTTATGCTACTCAACGCCAGGAGTTTAAATCTCAAAATGCATGCGCTCGAAACACTCCTAAGTATGGAGAACGTCGACATCTGTGCAGTAACTGAAACCTGGTTCAAGGCTCCAGAGAGCACTCCAGCACTACTGGGCTACAACTCATACCACACATTTCGGCCATAGAACACGGACCGAAACACAAAAGGAGGGGGTGTATCCATATTCATCAAGGATACCCACACCTCCAGGTTAGTGGCGCAGCATGATACCTCTGAGATCATCTATGTGCAACTAACATTGGGCAAATCTGCAATGCAAATTGTGGCCTGCTACAGATCACCCTCCATGACCCAGGACCACCACTCCGTATTTCTGGAGACACTGGAAAACATGAAGGTCCTACCAAACACCCTGATCTTGGGAGATTTCAATTACCCTACCATTAACTGGGAAAACAACTTGAGTACATACTCCCAGACTCAGCGCTTCCTAGAATTGATCAACTCAAATGCCCTGGATCAGCTGGTAAACTCCCCTACCAGAGGCCACAACATACTGGACCTGGTCATCACCAACATGGGCGACAGGTGCTCTGTACCGGAGGTCAACCAGTCACTGGTTAGATCAGACCATAAACTAGTTACCCTGGATGTCCACACCCCACCACCACCCCCAACCAAGGAAACCAAAGTGAAAAACTTTTCTAAAGCAAACTTCACCTTACTTAAGTCAGAGGTGGTAAGTTTCACAGCCCCCACGCTAAAGGATAACACTGCTCAAGATGCAGAATCCTTGACAATTGCACTCTATGAGCACCTACAAGAATACATGGATCGTGCCATCCCTAGCAAAACCAAGACTCACTCCCCTATGAGAAGGAAGCCAGTCTGGTGGACCCCTGCCATAAACAGGTTATACAACAAAAAGTGGAAACTAGTTCAGAAAAAAAGCAAATCCCAAGAAGGAAAGACATCTCTGATTGGTATCAGTAAGAAACTAAGGTCCCTCATAAAATCATCCAAGGTTAACTTCGAAAGAAAAATAGCCAAGGACTCGAAAGATAACCACAAAGCCTTCTTTAACTATGTCAAAAATCTAAGTGGCAACTCGCAGATATGCTCTGAGATAGTGCAAAATAGCACAAAATATACTGAACCTACTGATATTGCCAACATACCGGCAGATAGATTCAGTGCAAACTTCACCTCCCTCTCACCTTCAAAAGGGCCCACAACAATACCAGAAAAGTGTAGTGTCCCGGAAATCACAGAAGCACAGGTGAAAACAGCCCTTTCAAAAGCCAAAAACACAGCATCAATGGGGCCAGATGGTGTCCCAGATTGCGCCTTGCACGAACTACAGAACGAACTAACCCCCACCTAAACACGCTGTTCAACCTCAGCCTCTCCACAGGCTACATGCCCATAGAATGGCACACAGCAATGGTTATTCCGCTCCACAAAGGAGGAGCCACAACTGACCCTGGTAACTATCACCCCATAAGCCTGACTAGCCTGGTCTGCAAGGCTATGGAGCGCATCATCATGGAACTCATCAACAAAGACATTGGGAACCTCCAAACACTTGACCTGACCCAGTTCGGCTTTGTTAAGGGCAGATCATGCCTACTAAACCTGGGTGACTTCTTCGAGACAATTACTAAGGCCATAGACGAGGGAAAGGTGGTTCACACAGCCTACTTTGATCTCGCAAAGGCGTTCGACCCCATTCCTCACTCGGGTATTAGAGAAAAACTCACCAGCCTGAACATAAACCCCTGCGTCACAAGATGGGTTGCCAACTGGCTTACAGACAGAACTCACACGGTAAGAATAGAGGGCTCCAGGTCTGACTCTAAACCAGTCACAAGTGGTGTCCCACAAGGCTCAGTTCTGGGACCCCTACTGTTCGGCATATATTTCTCAGAAGTACAGGCAAACAAAGGAGGACTATGGCTAATGAAGTTCGCCGATGACTGCAAACTGGGAGCCATAACTGACTCTCCGGCTGACATGGACATCCTCCAAAAAGGCCTTACTGATACAGACACCTGGTGTCAAAGTCATGGCCTCAAGCTAAATGCCAAAAAATGCATAGTCATCCCATTTGGGAAAAACAAAACACCCACGAATTACCACATAGGCGGCAGCCCCCTTAATACAGAAGAGGTAATAAGAGATCTGGGGACCCAGGCAGATAGTAATCTCTCCTTTGACAATCATATTGCCAAAGTAGTTAGGAAATCCTATGTGGTCCATCTAATTACTAAGGGGTTCGCATCTAGAAATAAAGAGGTTATAGTGCCCCTCTACTCATCACTCATCAGACCCATCATAGAGTACAATGCCCCATTTGGGATGTACCTCACAAGACACTTCCAACAGCTTGAAAGAACACAAAAGCACCTCACCAAGAGGATTACTGGCCTCAAACAAATGTCCTATGCAGCCCGACTGAAAAAACTACGACTGTACTCAGTGGCATATCGCTTACTCAGAAGTGATCTCTGCCTGACTTACAAAGCCATGTCCAACTCAGAATTGATGGACATGCTCCACCTAAAGAAATCCAAGTCACTGCGAGCCACGCTCTCTAGTGAGCTAAACCTCGCCACAACAATAAATAGAACATGCTGGAGGGATAGATTCCTGTCACAGAGACTCACCCGTGCTTTGGAACAAAATTCCTAACTACATTAGGCAGAGCCCCTCACTAACACTTTTCAAGAGAAGCCTTGACGAGTGGATGGGTAACAGAAAGTACACCCCTGGGATCACTTCATTGGCTCTGCTTGACAGAGGCTCAGTTAATCAATGGGGCGGCGAAAGTCGACACACTATGGCTAGGCTTATAAATGCCCTCGGGCAGATAGCCTAGTACCTACCTCTGAAACTATGAACCTATATACAAAAGGAGGAGTATGGATGGTGGGCGCAGCGACTGCGGCACTAAGGAATTCAAGCAACTATTGTTATGTTAAGTGCAACTAACACATGCTCTATGTTCGTTTTCCCTGTTGCAGTAGCCTTTGGCTATATGGGTTGATTACCAAAGCCTATCCAACCTGAGAGGAGGAAGAAGGGTCCAAGAGCCTTTGAAGAATGGTCCTAGCAAAATTATTCCTGGACCTGGAAAAGGAATTCAGTTTGTAAAGCTTTGTTACAGTATGTAAAGAAGACCATACTGTTACCTCTAGAATACTTACAGAATCCACCCCTTTCTAGTATGTCACCCTAAAAGCCAAGGCTCTCATACAATGTGCCTTGGTAATGCCTGGAATAGATCTGCCACAACAGGAATAACAAAAGGCAATAGCTGAGTAGTGAGGACAGCCACCACAAAATGGTCTGCTTTGATCCTGTTCATCCTTCCTTTGTCCCATTATAAAAAATAAACAGCTGATCTGCTTTTCCAGGGAGTTAAGTTCTGTCAAGACAGTAATGGAGCTGCCTATGTAAGTCCAAAATATGTAGAATCCTTTCTCCCTGGTTCTGAGGAACTGGATAGAATACTGGAAGATCGAAGGCTTGATTCAAGGTAAACTCAAACAACTCTAGGCATAAATGAGGAATTTGTTCTTAATGTGACACAGTCTCTATGGAAGGCCAAATAGGGTTCACCCACCATGACAGTTTCCAACTCAAATACTATTCTTGCAAATGTCAGAACAATTAGTGCAGTTTTCCATATGATAAACCTTAAATCAGCCTGATGAGCAGATTCAAATGGAGACAAAGTTAACTATTCCAGCACAAAGTTAAGATCCCAAGGAGGAGCCACTCATTTTCTACATAGCCTAAGATGGAAAACTCCCTTCAAAAATGGTTTTACCAAAGACAGAGATGAAAGGGGAGGACCCATGGGCAGGCATGCTGAAATGGCTGGTGGATGAAGCATGATAGAGGAATAAAGGGCAGAGGAAAGTAACTCTCACAAACATTTAAGAATCAGTGGTACACAATGGCTGATAGGGCCCAGGGCCCAGGTTATTGTCTAAGCATAGAACAGAAAATCTTTCCCACTTGCCAATACAAGATTTCATAGTAGCAAGCTTTCTTTCCTCCTTCAGCAGGCTGCACATCCCCATGAAACAGGTGCCCAAAAGATATCAAAAATGAATCAACCAGGCAGTTGGTCAAAGTTGTTTGGGACTGGATTGTATCAAACACCACCTGTCTTGTTTGAGTAGGTCCAGTCTGTGAGACAGCTTGTGGTAATAGCCCCTGCCAGATTCCATAAGAAGATAGAACAGATGTTATTGAGGCCAAAAGGAGTCACCACATTGATTTTAACAGTCCTTCTGAATCTTCAGATTTACCTTGAGAATCAGTCAAAACTAAGAAATGCCTTTTGTTGAGCAGTGTCTGAAAGGCAGCCCAAGAACACAAACCCGTGTGAGAGAGTCAAGGAGAATTTTGAACACTTGCCCAAGATTGGTAAGGAGGGAAAACCCCAGGTTAATAACTCCTGACATCTGAGAAAAGACTCTGCAAATACAAGTCTAAATAAGGATACCTAGTAGTCTGCAATGAGCTATCACCAGAGCTAGACACTCAAAAACTCATTTGCAGTACCATTTATACAACTAGGTGCAATACAGTAAATTTTACAAAATCCTGCTTCAGAAACAAACACTATATCCACCGATCAATATTAGAGTGCTGGCACATATACAGTATGTTTTCTGCACATTACCTCAGCTTTGCAGGATATGGCTCCACAATCTTCATCTTGACCAAAGTGTACTCCTGTGGTCCAACACCCTAAACAAAAAAGATAATTTGACTATCCATGTGTTAAAACTCTGATGCTATATTTCAGCTCGTGACAAACTCCAAGTGGAAGTGCCTTCCACATTTACAATGAGAAACTGTTGATAGCAACAACATTTACAAACACACATGCGGCAGTCTTACAGTCTATTTTTATTTCATACCATAATCACTTCTCAAAATGTAAATACAATCTAGAATACATATATATACATATGTGTGTGTGTGTGTGTATGTGCGCGCGCAACATTGTTGTTAAAGTAAAAACTGTTCTGTAACAGTAAAACATTAAAAAAAGACATCACGAAGATAACGTCTCACTATCAAAGAAAGACTGGTGAAACGCTGGCATTTCTGAGAAATTACAGTTGAGTGAGGGTGCTCACTATAAACGTAAATGTTCAATATGTTTATAAGATTAATGGGATCATAAGACAAGATCTTAAAAGCAGTCAAGACATCTCTGAATGGTATGAGGCTGCTTAACATGACGTGGCCAGAAATTCTACACCATTTTCAGATCTGCTCTAGCCTCCATACAGACAGGTATTCTGCCAACAAATAATCCTGCAGTCTAGCCCAAAGGTCCTAAATGCTCCATAGTATATGCCATCCCAAGAGTTCTAAAAGCAAAAACAAATTTTTTTTTTATTTTTTTATAAAAACATTAAAGGGAACATGAGGTTAAAAGGGATCGCTACCAGATGAAAGTTTTCAGAAACTCTAAATTCATATGTTTGAGACCATATGATTGAGTTTCCAAAAACTGTAAGGTTTTGAATGGAGACCACGGTATAGTGCAGAACGGGAAATTTACCCTTTTCCTCAAAAGAGTGTGATCTCAGAGTTGGTATATTTAATTTGCAGGGGGGGGGGGGAGCTTGCACCCCTGCAAAGACGTACAAAAAGTTAGATTTTTGTGGGGGTTTTTTTTTTGGATGTTCAAGTTTTCAGAAACTCGATCATATGAATTTAGAGTTTCTGTAAACTCGACCATACGATACGGATCTGTTAAAAGCACACTCAGATTAGGTAACCCCCTGGCACACGCATGCGTGCGCGCGCACACACACACACACACACACACACTGTGGCAAGCTTCAGTCTGAGACCTACTGTTTCAGTTATATGTCTTAAGTCACAGCCAGTACATGGGGGAAAGAGGATAAGGTCCTTTTTTAACTCTAAAGAATTTCATGCAAACATCTAGAAGTAGTGCAGCTTTTGGGGGGTTTCTCATTATACTCATAAGGATCTTTGCTGCACAACGTCCAGTTGTGTAAATTCTTACCGCAACAATAGATGTCCTTCATTTGAATGTTGTAATATTCATAACCACAACCTATGGGATCTCCTGCCAAGGACAGCCCTACATTATGCCAGTACACCAAAGTCTCCAATTCTTATCAGCATCATTCATCGAATGTAAGCTACCCGTGTCAGCATATAGCATAAAGGTGATGTATAGATCTTCCAAATACAGAACTGAAGTGGCCCAGAAGAACTACAGCGACCCCAGAAGAAGAACATGTACATCGAAGGAAAAACAGATGTCTAAGGAAAAGGGCAAAGATCCCATCGGCCACTCAGATGATCCTAAGAATATCTACTGTTATGGTAAGATTGGAGCTATGCAGTAGCTTCAGACAGGACATTTACCCATAGTAAGAATAACTGGGATCATACTACAGATAATTTGAAGGCACATATGGGTGGGATAAAGAATTTAGGAGCTACTTCTGCCCATTACTATTACAGGGGGCAGTTCTGGGGTACATTTTCTATTATCAATCCATAGACTGAAGTTGCACTTGAATAGAGACAGGTATAAGCTTTGTTTTACATGGATGGGAAATCTGTCCTACAGCAGTTGTGTCCTCTGCGAGAGATACTTGTCCCTCCAAAATATTCTGTTGATGTTGCAGAACAGGTTGCGATTCCTGGACAGAGAATTTCTGATGTCATATGACTAGGAAAGTATAAATGTAGTGTGGCACCTGATCCTGAACAAAGGTGGATGGCAGTCAACATACTTTGGAACACAGCAATAGTAAAGACTGCCCTACTTGTTTTGGGGCATTTTTTCACAACCTTTCTTGTCAACCATACAAGCCATTGCTGTAGATTAACTACAGTAAGGCTATTACAGTGCAATGAAAAAGTATTTGCTCTCTTCCTGATTTCTTATTTCTTTGCATGTTTGTCACACTTAAATGTGTCAGATCATCAAACAAATTTAAATAGTAGACAAAGATAACCCAGGCAAACACAAAATGCAGTTTTTAAGTGATGATTTTATTTATTAAGGGAAAAAAAACTATCCAAACCTACATGGTCCTATATGAAAAAGTAACTGCCCCCTTGTTAAATCATGACGTAACTGTGGTTAATCACATTTTTGGGAAAGCGGAGTTAAATTTCACTAGTTACACCCAGGCCTGATTACTGCCAGACCTGTTGAATCAAAGAGATCACTTAAACAGAACCGGTCAGACAAAGTGAAGTATGCCAAAGATCCCAAAAAGGAAGACATCATGCCATGACCTAAAGAAATTCTGGAACAGATGAGAAACAAATCAAAGACATCTATCAGTCTGGAAAAGGTTACAAACCCATTTCTAAAGCTTTGGGACTCCAGCGAACCATGGTGAGAGCCATTATCCACAAATGGAGAAAACATGGAACAGTGGTGAACATTCCCAGGAGTGGCCAGCCTACAAAAATTACACCAAGAGCAGAGCGACAACTTATCCAAGAGGTCACAAAAAACCCCAGAACATCATCTAGAGAACTGCAGGCCTCACTTAAGGTCAGTGTTCATGACTCAACCATAAGAAAGACTGGGCAAAAAAGGCATGCATGGCAGAGTTCCAAGGCGAAAACCACTGCTGACCAAAAAGAACATAAAGGCTCATCTCACTTTTGCCAAAAAACATCTTGATGATACCAAAGACTTTTGGGAAAAATATTCTGTGGACTGATTAAACAAAAGTTGAACTTTTTGGGAGGTGTGCGTCCTGTTACACTTGAAAAAGAACATCATCTCAACAGCCAAACATGGTGATGGTAGTGTGATGGTCTGGGGCTGCTTCTGGATCGGACGACTTGCTGTGATTGATGTAACCATGAATTCTGCTCGCTACCAAAACATCCAGAAGGAGAATGTCTGGCCATCAGTTCATGACCTCAAGCTGAAGCGCACTTGGGTTCTGCAGCAGGACAGTGATCCAAAACACACCAGCAAATCCACCTCTGAATGGCTTAAAAAAACAAAATTAAGTGTTTGGAGTGGCCTAGTCAAAGTCCAGACTTAAATCCAACTGAGATGCTGTGGCATGACCTTAAAAAGGCGGTTCATGCTTAAAACAATTCTGCAAAGAGGAGTGGGCCAAAAATTCTCAACAGCGATGTGAAAGACTCATTGCCAGTTATCGCAAACGCCTGATTTCAGTTGTTGCTGTTAAGGGTGGCACAACCAGTTATTAGGTTTAGGGGGGCAATTACTTTTTCACATAGGGCCATGTAGGTTTGGATAGTTTTTTTTCTCAAAATAAAATCATCACTTAAAAACTGCATTTTGTGTTTACTTGGGTTATCTTTGTCTAAAATGTATATTTGTTTGATGATTTGAAACATTTAAGTGCGACAAACATGCATAAAAGTAAGAAATCAGGAAGGGGGCAAATACTTTTCCATTGCACTGTATCTAGACAGCTTTAGGGAGGTTTACTTTAACCTCTCATCTTCTATGCTGTGTGAACCTACCAATAATTGGCAGAACAAGGGTAGTTTTTTTATATCTATGAATGATGTAAGCTTTAAGACGATAACCCCAAAGCAGAGGCATCTGGTCAGCTGTCAATCTGTTCAGAGGACTATACACATCCCTGAAAAAAACAGTAGCCACAGCCTCATCCTTCTACTCCCTTCCCAGCAGGTTTCTCCAGCAGCTGGACTGCTAATCAAGCTTAAGACACTGGGCTGTAGTCAATGCACCATCACGCTATGCAGCAAGACTACTGTAAGGGCATATATCTTGTGGTATCTTGAAAAGGTACTAACAGAAGTCCAAGTTACAGCTTGAAAATACTCTGGGTAAAGTATGGTCCTACAGAATACAGCAGTGACAAAAGCTGATCTGGTTTGGTATGGCCTTATCCATTTTTAAAGCATTTTGTTAGTTAATGAACACCCTTTACTTGGCTGGCATAAAAATGCTGTCTAAAGTCTCTGGTTTTGTTAGTACAATACCTCAGCGGACTACTCACATCTATGGAATGCAAAATACTCACTCCTATGCTATCAAGATTTGGAGAGATGACTGCCAACTGTCTGGCTCATCTAAGGACACAGTTCAGAAGCCACCATGCACACAAAGATGATGTCCAGGATACCTTGCCCTTAAGGAAGGCAGAGTATGGTTTCTTGCATATCAGATTTTTCAACTCAATGATCATTCTAGTTGAGTACGCTAAGACAAGGGTCTTCCAAAATAGGTATTTCAGTTCAGCTCTGCTGGCAGATTCAAATGGGGACAGGCGAGTTCAGTTTTTCTTTTACAGAAGTTCAGGTTGCATGTAGGGAGTAAAGGATGCCTAGGTACCCAGAGATGAACAGTGCCCTCTAAGAATTAATGCTGGAGAAAAACGGTGGTAACTAAGGTGCAACAGATCTTACAGCACTTATAAAAACAAGTGAGGGGGAGGCTTTACTTATTTGCAACTTTTGCAATTTATATACACATGAAGTTGTGATCTCCAAATTAACAAATTCATTCATAAAAAGGAAAAACACTAATATCTACTTAATACACACAGCTCCCCCTTTTCCCCATTTCATCCTTCCCATTTCTCTAGATAACTACCTCTTTAATCTATAATTCCAACAGCATCCCACACCTTGCATGTTCAATAACCATAAAACAGTTCCAAGCATTTCATCCACATGATCACTATTCTCTAAAAACACCACAACACACACCATACAAATTCATACCCATGTTCATTTTCTAAAAGGATTCATACTGGAATTCACTTAAAGTTTTCCCCAAGCTCAACACTTACACATTCTAACAATGCATGCACCACTAATTATTCTGACTTGCAAACTATACACTAGTTTGCTTGCATTTAACCAATCCATTTACAAGTAACCTCCCCAACATCAGCCTCCATATGAAATCATCAATTTCAATTTCCATTTCAAATCTTGTCCTCCTTGAATAGCCTTTTTTTAATTAACTCACACCTTAACATAAAGACATTTCCATTACTTATTCATACTAGTCTTCTTGTGCCCTGTAATCTTTTCAACATAGTCCCCCAACATTTCAATGATTCTACTGTACTCTACATCTTCATCACACTCCTGTTTTTGTCTTTATTTACAGACATCTAAAAGTCTTCAAAATTTTCCCTATAGGAAACTAAAACATCTCATTCTTTTCCTCTCACCTTCACTGGCACCCAGTATAAATGAACTGATGCCAACACTCCTGGATTTGTCAAGCCTAATCCACCTTCCTCCTCTTCACTGAAATATATTACAACTCTCTCTTTACAGGTTTCAATACTGACTCAAAGATTAAACTAAAAACAGTTTGTAATAACTTGTTTTCCAGTCTTGGCAGAAATGCAAACACACTCCTCATAAATCCCAGATGCCCTAATACACAACAGTGTATGGGATACACTTTTTAGCAAACACCTTGGATGTTCCTGTGTATTTCCCACTTGTGTAATTTCTTCCATCAAATTATTCCATTGTTCATCTACTACACGACTCTTATCAAATTACAAAAATATGACACTTAATTCTACTTTGAGAATTATACCCCTCTTGCACTAGTACAAGTTCTAAATTCTTTACTGTTATTTAAGGCCACCATTTCTACATGCTTTTCCTTTATTTTTAGTCACTATAACCAAATCATCTGCATAAGCTGTTAGAAGGGCAATTTTATACAGTCTCTAACCTTCCATGTAGTATTCTACACTTTTTTCCCCAACAAACATCTTTATTAAATCTTCACATATGATATAGACAATCTTACATTTTCATAAATGAAAAACAAAATGACAACTTTAGTTGCAGACATTATACATCACAGACACCACTGAACAACTGTAGTTGCAAACATTATACATAACTTATAGTCTATCCAATCATTGTTACTTAAGCATTATATAGGTCATTCCAATCCTGTCTCTTAAACCTTGTTCCTTCTCTGCATATGTTGTTCCCACAATTCCCATTTTTTCCTATGTAGTTTGCTCCTTCCCTTTTCTAAAGTCCACAGTTCCAGTTTTATCTCCGTTACTATATTCACTACTTCTAGTAAAGTTAGTCTAGACTTTGATTTCCATTTTCTAGTAATTGCTTTTTGGCAACCCCCATAATTAGACTCAGCAAGGCTTTACTATGTCTAGGCAAAGCATCATAACTCAAAAAAAATCATCTCCTTCATTGAATCCAATCTGCCCAGCCAACATCTCCGACAGAGTGAACTGCAAAGAATCCCTAAAGTCTGCCAGATCATTACGCTCCCAAAAAATATGTTCCCAGACACCTCTGTCTTGCTCATCACACCTCCAAAATTTGCTATCCACCTGAGGAAAAAAATTAGAGTCTACTTGGTATACAAAAAATCTATGTAAACACTTCCAGGCAAATATCCTAAATCTTCTAGACTTTGTTGCATATTTGGGAGATATACATATATCCCCCATTGTCTCTTTGTGAATTGCTTATCCAGTCTCTCCTCCCAATCATTTCTAAGCTCCTCTGACTGATTCTTGTAATCATGCAGTATTTTATATGCTTTACTAATATTTTTTTTAATGGCAGCTTATGTTCTAGATTCTATTAAAAACTCTACCAGTGCTGGTCTTTCATTGATGATCCCCCATTTCTTTATTTTTCTTTGCCTATACCCTGATATCAATCCTTGATAGGGAAGGCAATCTGTAACCTGCAGTCCAAATAAATTCTTGTCCTCTTCTCATTCTATTAAATTTCTTTTCCTTTCTAGTCATTTGCTCCCAATAGTTTGGTTCCCTTGCCAGTTTACTCCAATAAATTCCAGCTCACTTTTGGCTATTATCTGTATCTCTAACCACAGTCATCCTTATCGGCACCATCTCCTTTCTCAATTCCTGTGCTGGTTTAGTTGTTAGAATACTCCCTGCTATTTTATGAATAGAACACACTGTATGATTTTTGTTGTTCTCCTTAAGAGTCTGCATCCAAAATCTCACTCTCTCCTTATTTCTTGAGCTTCCCCACATATCATCATTCCTTTCCAATTTAAATTATGGTTTACTGCTTGCTATGTACAACAGCCTTAACTGTGCTGCCCCACATATCATCATTCCTTTCCAATTTAAATTATGGTTTACTGCTTGCTATGTACAACAGCCTTAACTGTGCTGCTCTAAAATACTCTCTTGAACTAGGCAATCTTAGTCTGCCTTGTTCTACTGGCAGAATCGGCTTATCCCAGTTGACCCTGGCTGTCTTCCTTTCCAAGATAAAATCATTCAACTATTTTTAAGTGTTATCCACAGCTTCTCCTTTGGTTGATAAAAATATGCCTGACCTGTGTACAAGACTAAAGGGACTAAAAACATTTTACTGGCTTGTATCTTCGTATCCATATAACAAAGCTTCCAGATTCTCAATTTCTGTATTATCCTCTGTTTAGTCTCTTCCCACATACCCTTAGCTGCAACAAAGGGGTAATTTCTAATCCATACTCCTAAATACGTCATTTTATCATGCCCCCACAAGTATGGATATTGTTGGACCAATTTGTGTGTGGATGCATAATTTACAGCTATTGCCTTTGTTTTAGGTACATTAATTTTGTATGCTGAGAAGATCTGAAACTGTCTTAAAATATTACACAACACTGTAATCTCCCTTTCTGGTTTTGTCATGTATAAAATAATATCTACAAATAGAGCCAGCTTTCCCTGACTACTATGCCAATTATATCCTTGAACTTCTAAGTCCCTTATTTTCTTTGTCAATGGTTCAACATATAATGCAAACAACAAAGGGGAAGCAGACAGCCCTGGCTTGTTCCTATACTCAAGCAAAAGTTATCAGAGAGGACTCCATCCACATTAATTTCTGCTCCCCCATCCCTCATATATACATCTAATCAACCTTACAATTGTATCAGGGAAACCTGGTGAATCTGGGCATACGCATACTGGGGCAATGCGGCAACTGCCTCACGTACACAGACAATCCTCTCCTCCTACCACCCAACCCTACAACCTGCGAGAGATGCACTTACACAGCCAAACTGGAAGCAAAGCTCTCTCCGGTCAAGACTGTGCTAGACAGTCAAGAGGAGAAGGCTAACACCTGCATTACACCTCTAGCAACTCATAGCCCTTCAAAACCCACACCATCAACTCCCACACATAGCAACACTAAACCCACATATGCGGAGGCCCTTAACATTAACCTGCCCAAGCAACAAGGACCTCCGAAGCCGAAATGCAAACAAACACCAGTCACAACCAAAGTGACACACAGCTCACAACACCAGTGTGCCAACCAACAACAGCCCCTAAGGCAAGACAATGTACCTATAGTCAGGCACACTGATGGCCCACTCACCAGGCGGAACAAGGAGGAAATTACAGTCAGCTGCCTGTCGGGTGCCAGGATCCACCACATAACGCATGCACTCAAGTCACTTCACAAGTACAAATACGACTATGTCATTGTCCATGCTGGAGTAAATGACTTGAGACATACCTCCCTGGACTACATGAAAAGAGACATGGAAGAGCTCTTGGATCATGTGACCCAGGCAGGTATGACCCTAGCCCTGAGTAGCATCCTGCCTTTGCCCAGAATGATACCACAGTATAAGGACAAAATGACTGACTTCAACAATTGGCTAAGCTTCTGGCGTCATTCAAAGAGGATCCCGTATTTGTCTGCCTGGGAAGACATGATCGACAAACCACGATGCTTTGCCAGAGATGGTCTGCACCTGTCACCCCTGGGATTCAGGTTACTGGCTAAAGCTCTTGCCACCCCTATAGTGCCTTTTTTAGGTAAGGTTCAAAGGATAAAACCACCACCGTAACAGATACAAGCATGCAAAATCTGAAGGTAATGCTACTCAATGCTAGAAGTCTAAACCTCAAAATGCACTCTCTCGAGGCACTCCTAAAAATGGAGAACATTGATATCTGCGCAGTGACGGAGACCTGGTTCAAGGCTCCAGAGAGCACCCCTGCAATACCAGGCTACAAAATTCTTACCACACTTTTCGGCCACAAAACCAAGACCAAAACACTAAAGGTGGAGGAGTGTCCATATTCACCAAGGATATTCACACCTCCAGGCTAGTTGCCTAACACAATGCATCTGAAATTCTAAGACTGCAATCCAAATTGTAGCTTGCTACAGATCCCCCACCATACCCCAAGATTCTCACTACATCTTCCTAAACATACTGGAAAATATTAAGATACAACCAAACACCCTAACACTAGGCGATTTCAACTACCCTGCCATTAATTCGGAAAACTACTCGGGTACCAACTCTTTTTCCCAACGGTTCTTGGAATTCATAAATTCCAACGCCCTGGATCAACTAATCCATTGTCCCACCAGGGGCTCCAATATCCTAGACCTGGTCATTACCAACATGGGAGATAGATGCTCCACACCAATGGTCACCCCCTCATTGGTCAGATCTGACCCTAAGCAAATCACCCTTGACATCCACATCCCACCCCCACCCCCCAGTAAGGAAACCTCCTTAAAAAACTTCTCCAAAGTCAACTTCATGCTGCTGAAGTCAGAAGTGACAAACTTCACAACACCCACGCAGACAGGATCTGGAAGTTCGACTGCAGAATCCTGCATTAAGGCACTGTACGAGCACATCCACTCGTGCATGAATCGTGCCATCCCAAATAGAACCAAGATGCTCTTCTCCAAAAAAAGGAAGCCAATCTGGTGGTCCCCTGCTACAAATAAACTATTCAACAGAAGGAAGAAACGGTTGCAGAAAAGAGGAAAATCCCAGGATGCAAAAAACTCCCTCATCAGCCTCAGTAAGAAGCTGAGATCCCTCATAAAATCCTCAAAAGCTAGTTACGAAAACAAAATTGCCAAAGATTCAAAAGACAACCACAAGGCATTCTATAGTTATGTCAAGAATCTAAATGGCAATGCTCAGATCTGCTCTGAGCTACAACAGAATGGCATTAAATATACTGATCCCAAGGATACTGCCAATATCCTGGCAGATCGATTTAGTGCCAACTTCACTCCCCTCTCACCCCCTAAAGGGCCCATCTCAATACCAAAAGATTGCCAAATTCCGATAACCACAGCCACACAGGTAGAAACAGCACTCTCCAAAGCTAAGAATACAGCATACATGGGACCAGATGACATCCCAGGCTGTGTACTACATGAACAATAAAATGAACTGGCACCCCACCTAAGTGTCATGTTTAATCATAACCTCACCTCAAGCTTCATGCCCACTGAGTGGCGCACAGTTACAGTTATCCCGCTCCACAAGGGAGGATCCACCTTGGATCCTGGGAACTACCGTCCCATCAGTCTGACAAGCCTGATCTGCAAGGGCATGGAACGCATTATCATGGAACTTATAAACAAAGACATTGGCAACCTCCAGACACTGGACCCCACCCAGTTTGGGTTTGTGAAGGGCCGATCTTGTCTCCTGAATCTGAGTGACTTCTTCGAATCGGTCTCCAGAGCTGTGGACAAGGGTAAGGAGGTCCACACAGCCTATCTGGACCTCGCCAAGGCCTTCAACACCATCCCCCAATCTGGAATCATAGATAAACTTACTAAGCTGGTCATAAATCCCTATGTCACTCGATGGGTTGCCAACTGGATTACTGACAGAACCCAGACTGAAAAAGTAGCCGACTCCAAATCCAGCTCCAGACAAGTGGAGTATCTCAGGGTTCAGTCCTGGGACCACTCTTGTTTGGCATCTACTTCTCTAAAGTAAAGGCCAACACTAAGGGACTCTGGCTAACAAAGTTTGCAGATGACTGCAAACTGGGAGCCATTATTGAATCCCCAAATAATGTGGATATTCTACAAAAAGGCCTTACAGAAACAGATGCCTGGTGCCAGAGCCATGGGCTCAAGCTTAATGCCAAGAAATGTATAGTCATCCCCTTTGGAAAAAAAACATGTACCCATGAACTACCACATAGGTGGCAGGATACTAAACATCGAAAGTGTGATGAGAGACTTAGGGACACAAGTAGACAGTGGTCTCACGTTCGATAACCACATTACCACAACAGTCAGGAAATCCTTCTATGTGGCACACCTCATCACTAAGGACTTTTCATCCAGAAAAAAAAGAGGTCATTGTCCCACTGTACTCATCCCTCATTAGACCCATTATAGAGTATAATGCCCCATTTGGTATGTACCTCACAAGACATCTGCAACAGCTGGAAAGGCCACAGAAATACCTCAATAAAAGAATCACAAGCCTAAAGCAGATGCCATATGCTGACAGTCTAAAAAAACTCCAGCTATACTCTGTGGCATATCATCTACTCAGAAGCGATCTCTGCTTAACATACAAGGCCATGTCAAACCCTGAGCTGTTGGACATGCTCCACTTAAAGAAATCCCAATCCCTCAGAGCCACACGCTCCAGGGATCTAAACCTTATCATCACAATGAACAAAACATGCTGGAGGGATAGGTTCCTGACCCAGAGACTCCACATACTCTGGAATAGACTGCCCATACATGTCAAGCAGAGCGCCTCATTGACCCTCTTCAAAAGGAACCTTGATGATTGGATGGGAGATAGGAAATTCACCCCGGGGATCATGTCAGTCGCCCTGCTAGACAGGGGCCCAGAGAAGTAAATATTGTGGGAAAAAAATTCCAGGGAATTGTTATGGCTAGGCTTGCATAGGCCTTAGGGCCGATAGCCTAGTACCAACCTACGAACCTATAAAATACATCCATTGCCCTGCTCATGAAGTCCCAGTCTACTCTGTCAAATGCTTTCTCTGCATCAAGACCCACCAATAAAAGTGGTATTCGCTTACATTCTGCTTCCCTCTGGATCATCAATGTTCTGTTAGTGCTGTCAAATGTTTGTCTCCCCTCCACAAAACCACATTGATACATCTCTAGCAATTTTGGCATCACTTTCACTACTCTTTTAGCCATTACAAACGCTTTATAATCATGGCTTAGTATTGAAATGGGCCCATATGAAGCTGCATCCAATGGATCTTTACCCTTCTTAGGTATTACCGTTACCTTCTTTCCAGATACTGGTACTTCTCCTCCTATTAAAATACTGTTAAAAAAACCTTCCAGATCTTTGAGTTTTTTCCCTCCAAACTTCCACAGAAATATCATCTGTTCCTGGGGACTTTCATGTAGATTGGTTATACATAGGAATTTTTATCTCATCTCTTCCTATACTGATTATTAGTAAATGAGCCTCATCTGTCTCTAACCTTGGCATATTTAATTCTTCCATAAGCATTTCCATTTGCACCTTTTCTTGATTTCCATATTTCCCTGATTTATACAAACTTTCATAAAATTTCTGAAATATTTCTAATACTTCATCAGGATCTCTTGTTATCTTCCTTGTTATAGGCTCCTTAAACATGGTGACAGCCCTTTCCACTTTCTGTTGCCTGAGTTGTGCTAAAAGTTTTGTGCTCTAGAATTATCAAACAGTTGCTTAACAGCAATCTTTCTAAACTCGTGCACATTATTCAAGGTAATTCTTTATTTTCTGTTTAGCATTCTACAGTTGCTCCTTTTCTTGTTCTGAGATATCCCCACTGTTTTGCAAAACTTTAACATTTGTCAATCCCTCTAAATAATTCTTGTTACTTCTTAACCATATCTCCTTTTATTTCCACCCTAGTTTTAAACTTCACTTTAATGTTATCCCACAACCTAGCTATGTTTTTAGAAGACAATTCTATCTTCTCTAGTAGCTCCTGAATTAATTCCAAAACCCATTACATGAATTCCTCGCTTTTCAACCGATAGGTGGGAAAAGTGCCAGTGTCTCATTTTTATTTCATTACCTTGCGTTTTTATTTTAGTGATTATTAGCACATGATCTGAAATAGTTACTGGGTGCATTTCAAGACCATCACATGTTCCTGCAAGATATAAAATCTATCTAGCCTAACCCAGTTTTTGTATCTCAGTGAACAATATGCAAAATTCACTCCAAACTCCGGATGTGCATCTTCCATGCCAAACATTTCCATAACTTTCTTCAAAAATCTATCCTCCGTTGTTACATTTTCCCTTCTAAGCCCTCAGACACATCTTCACTGTTGCAAACCAAATTCCAGTCTCCCCCTTTAAGTAATGTTACTTGATGAAAGCTGATAATTTCTTTCAGAATTTTCATAAGCTTCATTATAGCAGTTTTAGGTGGGATGCAAATGCATGCCAATGTAATCCTCCTCCCTAGCGAGTAGCCCCTTAATACTACGCATCTTCCATTATTATCTTTTTTCCTCTATCACACAGCAAGAGGTTCTCCGGTTCGATCCTCGGCTGGGGTGCCTTCTGTGCGGAGTCTGCATGTCCTCCCTGTGGTCGCGTGGGTTTCCTCCGGGTGCTCCGGTTTCCTCCCACATCCCAAAGACATGCTGCAGGTGGATTGGATACTCTAAATTGGCCCTAGGTGTGCATGTGAGTGTGCCTTCTGTGGAAGGTTGGGCGCCGGGCTGGCAACTCGACACTGTAAAACTCCACTGCCATTCAAATGTGCGGACAAGGTGATCCGCTGTGGCGACCCCTAACCGGGAAAAGCCGAAAGAAGATGTGACTGTTGGAGCTCCTCTTGCAATTACTATACGTGCTCTTCTTTTCCTTTGCCCCAGATATTATGCTGAATAACCATCCTCAAAACCACTCTATCAAATTCACATGTTCAGTTCTTTCCAGATGCGTCTACTGTAGCATAGCTATTTGCACTCCACATTTTTAATATAGTTCACTGCTCTCTTTTTATATTTATCTGTAAGACCATTTATATTGAAAGACATAGCAGACATTTTCTTATATAATTATTACCACCTTTTATGTTAAATGTCTAGTTCCAACATTTGTGGGGCATGCACATATGCAGCTGTTTCTTATCAGTGCCATTTGCGCCTATGCGTAAAAACAGTAAACAGTACAGTAAACAGGGGGCACCACGGGGATCCATGCTGGGACTTCTGCTTTTCAGCATACACTTTTCTAGTATTCCAATCAAAGACAGGAAACTCTGGTTAACCATATTAGCAGAGGACTGTAAACTAGTTATGCTTAAATCCCCTTCTGACATGCAAAAGCTACAAAATGATTGCACATTTTAATAGCAATAAAATGTGGTGCAGCGGACGGTTTAGTGGTAGCATTGCCGCCTTACAGCAAGAGGTTCTCCGGCTGGATTCTCGGCTGCGGTGTCTTCTGTGTGGAGTCTGCATGTCCTCCCTGCATTCGTGTGGGTTTCCTCCGGGTACTCCGTTTTCCTCCCACGTTAGAAAGACAGGTCTCTGGAGCACTTCTCCCAGAGCCTCCGCTGAAAATTTGCTTCATTCCAAGTCGGACTTTCCCTGTAAACAAATGTTAAACAGCTAATGCTCTGAAAATGGTCTGAAATTAAAATGTTAAATAATGCAATATTGCTGCATTTGACAAATAAACCCTCTATCCAGCTTATAGTGCAAAACACCCATCTCCAAAATGACGATGTAAGTGACCTTGGAACATGAGCAGTTAACTCTCTGTCTCTCCTTTGATAATCCAGTGCTCAGGAAATCTTTCTACTCGGCACAGCTGATTGTAAAGTATTTCCTGCAAATCCAAAGAATTCCTTACCACTCTAAAGTCTGCACTAATCAGACAAATAGAGTGCAATGCCCCATTTGGAGCGTATCTTGTCCCCTTTGGAGCATATCTTACAAAGTGCATGTATCTTACTAAACATATCAAGCAGCTGGAGAAATTCCAAACGTTCCTGACAAAAATATCATAAACCTAAAAGACTTAAGCTTCCACAAAATTTCAGGGTCCTACAAAATCGTTGGTGTGCCTTGCATTTCAGACCAATAGGGATCTGGCAGGCCAAAACATCTCATTTCTCCACAAAGCAAACAGTAAAACCACAGATATGAACCTGATTTTGCAAGTAAATCAAGGCAGAGAGAAGAGAGACTTGTTAAATAATGAAAAAACTTTATCCAAAGCAAGCAATGTGATACGCTAGCTTCTGTTAAGAAAGAACTACACAATTACATGGGTATTCATAAAATTCCCCCCCCATGTATGGCTGGCTGATCACTGCATGAAAAAGGAAGGTAATGTCCAAGACTGAGTACTGGCAAGGTTGTAAATGGCCATATGGCCCAGCTGCCTTGTATATTCTAGGATTATAAATAGCCAACATCAAATAATCAAGGAAGCCCGCTGCAGTGGGTCATGGGAAAGACTTCCTTTACTAACTTCCTACTATCTCCTGAAAAGTCATTAATTCTCACCCATGCCTGGGTATTCACGCAAATCCTGCTAATGCATTTCACAACATCACTCCTCATGATGCGATGACATATTCACCCAATGCACTCCACAAACTGGCTGCCATGAAAGCAAATGATCAACCAAAGAAGACAAACAGAAAAACACAGAATTATAAACTTGCCACTCTTATAATAAAGTAACTCCTTAGACAGACATGCTGTCCATCTGATGTGTAAGGAAGAAGAGAACTACTTAACCTATGCAAAGAATCTTCAAGATCAAATGATGAGTCTTGGATGGCTGCACACTGCAGCTTAATTTCAGCTGTCCCAGTGTGAAAAAAGAAACTGAGGAAAAGGGGCTAGTAACCCTGTCAGTTTCAGTAAAATTCAGTTACAGGCTAGTAAGTACACTGTCTGGATGCCAGCAAAGAGGAAATACTGACTGAGAAGAATTTTGCAGCTAATTAGCAACAAGCAGTTCAAGTTCCAGCTTTGGTGCAAGACACGGCTTCCAGTACTAAAGAAGAAAAAATCAAATGTGCTCCAAGCTGATTAAAATAAATGAAACACTGAATGAGTATATCAACTCTTAACAAAAGGCTAGAAAATGGAAGAAGCTTTGAACAGCTACTCATATGAACTGATAAACATGCAAAAAATCAGAGATCAAAATGAAAAGGCTGTTTGTATGAGTCTGCTCAAGAAAAGCAGTTTCAAAAAATCGTGCAGTTACAGGACAGAGCACACAGGGAAACTGAAATGTTCGGGTTTACCAGACAAACTGGTAGGAACAACCTGTTAACTTCATGAAAGCAAAAAAGCAACAGGACTGTACTTCACAGCATGATGGTTAACTGTAAGAATGCATCGTGTGTATGCTCCAAACCTGGCCACAAGAAAGCAGCAAAGACTGTGTGAGTAAAGATGCAATCACACCAGCAGGAAGGGTTAATACTGACAAAACTGTGGCAAAAGGACAAAATATTAAAAACTGGAGACAGTAGAGTATGGAAAATGATTATTCACTGTGCACTAGGCAGAAGAGAAGCAAATTAATCCCAACAATTAGGAGATATTGAGAGGCAGATGTGAGATTTAAGCTGCTATATTCCAGCTGCCTTCAGAGTATTTCCTCGTGGAAGATCAATCATTTCTTGATGCAAAACAGGTTAAGTAGAAAATACAAAAGTTTATCCAACAAAAAGTGAGCTAGCAAGCAGAAGTGGAGTCTGCTTTTCATTCTGATGATGACAAAGCACATAGAGGCTTTGCCAGTAAAACCTTTTCAAATGATCCAAATGAAGATGCTTCACTGGGTGAAAGCAGGAGCCGACTACAAGACTAAGAGTTCCTTAGACTTGAACCAGAGTTTGGGGTTTGGAAATAGAGATAAAAAGGAAGACCAGCAACCCTCAAATTAGTGAATACATGCAATATTGATGCTTTATAATCAGAGTTGTGAAATATGGCTTTACAAGAAAAAGTGGAAATACTGGACTTTTGTTGACTTTGTTAAACTTGTGCGGGACTGACAATTGTATACTTCATGTCATTAATGTTGGGAAGGACACTAAAAGAAAAGGAAAAATGTAAGTGAATTTTTTTTTCTTAACAGCATCTGCATAAAATATTTCATGATAAAAATTTCATGTTATATAGCAAATGTACAAGATAAAATACGAAGGTAACCAAGGGTCATTTTTCTTCTATTTTAGTTTTAAGAAAGGTATAACTTACAATGTAAAAAGAGAACAAAGGCTGGACAAAAGCATGTTTGTTTTGGAAGGCAGGTTGCAATCTTGGGTTGCTGAGATGGAGGATCGTGTGTAAAAATGCACAGACTACAAGATGTAAAGTGGAGATGCTTTCTCTTACTTTTTGCACAGGTGACTGTCTGGATTAAGTCCCTTGACTTAATCTTTTTGTGTGCATGCAAGCAATTAAATGAGAGAACACTGAATGTAATGAAAGTTTTCCTTTAGCAAATAAATGTGCAGTGTGAAGCAGCTGTACATTTTGTTCCTATGTTTTTAAAGAACCAAAACGACTACATGTGTAGGCAATAAATACATGCATACAAATATTTCAGCATGGGCATTAATGCCCTTCTAGCTTGCCAATATACCAGAACAAGAAGTTATGTACTAACCATAATGTTCGATGTATGAAGTCCATCTCGCCTCACATTCTTACCCGTGGGTTCGGAGCCGAATGTCGGCTCCAACTCGGCCATATTTTAGCTCCAAGTCTTTCAACTGGCTGGGCTAAGATGGTATCCCATGCTGCACTGCTCTCTATCCCCAGATCTAGTTTGCTGCGAGCACCAGCACTCACTCTCCATGCATAACACCACCGAAGGAAGAACAAACCAAGAATGAAGGGAACTCTGAAACCAGGCCTAACCTCCGGATCCTCCAGGATGGGGGAAGGTGGGGGGGGGGGGTAAGTAAGAATGTGAGGCGAGATGGACTACATACATTGAATGTTATGGTGAGTACATAACTTCTTGATGTTATGCAGTCCAATCTCGCCTACATTCTTACCCGTGGACAGCGTCCCCAGCACCTAAATCCTGGGATGCTCAGTGGAAAATACTCCTGAGCACTGTGGAACCAAAGGAAGACCTGACTCTACATACCACATCTAACTTGTAATGAGTAACAAAGGTGTGAGGAGATGCCCAAGTAACCGCAGCACAAATATCATCCATAGACAATCTGACCTGAAAAGCTGTAGATGTAGATACAGACCAGGTAGAGTGAGCCTTCACTCAGAACGGTAAATCTCTTCGCCCTGAAGTATAAATGAAAGAAATACAATTGGAAATCCACCTGGACAACGTGACTTTGGAAACAGGAGCCCCAATTCTGTTTTCTGAAAATGAAGCAAACAACTGATCAGATTTTCTGAGGTCCTTTGTTCTGTGCAAATAAAATCGTAATTGTCTGTGCACATCCAACTGATGAAATTTGAATTCTGCCTTGTTCAAGAACTGAGGAAAAAACACCGTTAATTCAATGGATTGGTTAAGGTTACTAACTGATGCTACTTTGGGAAGAAAGGAAGGATTTGGTCTGAGAGAAACCCTGTCCTTATGAAAAATCAAATAAGGTGGTTTAATTGATAAAGCTTGAAGCTCCAGAACACATCTGGCTGACATGATGGCTAACAAAAAGACAGTCTTCCAAGTTAAGAATTTTAAATCTCAAGTGGCTGCAGGCTCAAAAGGGGATGAAGTAAGACCCTGTAGAACAAAGTTTAAGTCCCAAGGCATAACAGGTTCAGAGACAGGAGGACGAAGCAACAAAGTGCTTTCAGGAAAGCCTTACAGAGTCTATGTGCCATTAGACTAGGTTAGTCTGTGACGTGAAAGGTAGAAATCGCCGCCAACTGGACTTTAAATGGTTGTGGCAGCTGATCCCTGGTTGAAAAGCATAGAAAGGAACTCCAACACTGACGAGATTGGAGCTGTGTAAGGGTCAATCTGTTTGGCATGTGCCCAGATGGATAATCTCTTTATGAACCACATCCGGCGAAAAATGGTGAAGCCTAACTAATGACGGAAGTGGAGTAGCCAAGCTGTCAACTGGAGGATCCGAAGAGAGGGATGGAGCTGCCCTGACATGTGAGTCAGTAAGTCTGGTTGTGGGTCCAGAATCCAAGGAGCATCCATGAGATAGGGATGGAGAAAGGTGAACCAAATTTGACGAGGCCAGTGTGGAGCAATCAGAATCATTTTGCTTCCCAAGGATTGCGCTTTCTGAATAACCTTTGACAGCAAAGGAACCGGAAGGAAGGCATATAGTAGACCGGAGGGCCAATAGTGGACTAGAGCGTCCCTGGGTGACTCCCCCTGAGGGGGGGGATAAGGGTGAAGTAGCTGCTGCATTTGGCATTGAGGGGGCTGGCAAAAAGGTCGCAGCAAGGCTGACCCCACCTGCGGAAAATCTGCTCTGCAACTTGACAGTTCAGGGACCACTCACGAGGCATCAGAATAGCCCTGCTTAGCCTGCCTGCGATCACACTGGACTTCCCTGGAATGTGCGTTGCTACCAGAAAACGTTGGGAAGACACTGCCCACTGCCACCCTCGCATGGCCTCTCTGCAAAGGGGATAAGACTTGGTTCCTCCCTGTTTGTTCAGATACCATACCACCGACATGTTGTCTGAGTGGATTGCAATAGTCCCGAGAGGAAGAAAGCTCTGAAGTGCTTGCAACGCTAGTAGCACTGCTCTCATCTCCAGGACATTGATATGCAGATGAATCTCGTGCTCTTGCCACGTGCCTTGGACTGTCCTGCCTAAATAATGCCCTCCCCACTCCATCTGGGAGGCATCCATGGTCACCGTGGCAACCGGAGGCGAAGGAACGAAGGGTTTTCCCGCACTGAGGTTGTTTGTGTGAAGCCATCAACTGAGATCCTGTTTGCACCTGTCTGAGTAGAACAGGGTGAGAAAGTGGAAGATGATGGAGAGACCACTGGGCGAAGAGTAGCCAATGAAGGAGCCTCATATGTAACCTTGCCAGGGGAACTAACATAATCGTAGCAGCCATCGTCCCCAACTGGAGGACCAATCTTGCCTCCAGTCTTCTCAAAGGGAGCAAGGCGTAAATCTGTTGTTTTAAGACTGATTCTTTCCTGTGGTACAAACGCCCGCATGAGCATGGTGTCTAATTCGGCAGCTATAAAGGTGACACACTGCGAGGGCAACAAGGCAGATTTTTCCCAGTTCAAGGTGATGCCCAACTGTTGACATAGGTTGATAGTAGCGTCTCTGGTCTGAAGTAGCAGATGTCTGGTGGTGGCAGTAAGGAGCCAGTCGTCCAGGTATGGAAACACTTGGAATCTCTGACATCTCAAGTGAGCAGTCACCACTGCCATGCATTTGGTAAACACCTTGGGGGCTGTGGTGAGATCAAAGGGCAGGGCTCGAAACTGAAAGTGACTGGCTCCCAGCCAGAAGCGTAGGTGACTTCTGGATGCCCTGTCCATCTTTATGTGGTAGTAAGCATCCTTGAGGTTTATGGAGCACATCCACACTTTTCCAAACAATGGGAGAATAGATTGCAACGTGACCATTCGGAACTTAGACTTTTGCACATGGGTGTTCAATTGGCTGAGATCCAAAATGGGTCTCAGGCTCCCTGCCCTTTTCGGCACCAAAAAGAATCTGGAATAAGCCCCTAATCCGATCTTGTTTGAGGGGACATGTTGGATGGCTCCTTTTTCTAGCAGCTTTGAAACCTCTGAAGCTACAGAATCCCTTTGACTGGGTGGAACATCCGGGATTTTCTTGACTAGAGGGGGAGTTGATGAGAAGGGAATGATATATCCTCCAGAAATTATTCATAGAACCCATTGGTCCTGGGTGATACCTTGCCAGGCCTCCAGGTATAGTGAGATGCGACCCCCAACTGGCTCCGTAAACGCACAGTCGGGCCTCCCATCAGGAACGGCGGTGGGGAAAACCACGAAAGGAATCGCTGTCTCCCAAGTTACAAGGGCCTCCTCTGCCCTAGGGTGGCATCTACCTGAATAACCACCCCCTCCCCCACCTCTGGAGGGGGACTCACTTTGTGCATCGCAAAAAAACCTCTGTGATTTCTTGAACCACATCTTCCCACCCCTCTGGGCCTTGGAATAAGGCCTAGAGGGAAGGGAAAAATGGACTCCTACTGCAGACAGAGTTTTTCCCTCTTGCTCGCACCTAGTGAGTGTGTCTTTCACCTTGGTTCCGAACAAAGAGGAACCATCAAACGGGGCGTCGGTGAATGCAGACTTGAAGGCCTCCGCGAAATGACAAAGGTGCATCCAGGCATGTTTCCTAAGAGCGACTCCTGAACTTGCTGCCCTACTCGCTCCCTCGGCTGCATGAGAGATCAGCCTCATGGAGGGGTTTCAGTTTGCAATAGAATTGAGGGTAGACATCTGAGCGTTGACTTTGAGCCACCACCTCAGAAACGTTACCCGTTAGAGTATCTCCAAGCTCCTTTAGGAGATCTCTCTGGAGCCGTGTAAAGTGTGATAAGTAATTCAGTGACCGCAAAGTAAAGGCCGCTGAAGAAAACGTACGCTTCCCGTACTGGTCCATAGTCCTAGACTCCTTGTTAGGGGGATGGACGGTGGAAGAAGTCTCAGCCAATTCCTTCTTGGTGGCCGCTGCCACCACCATGGCATCCACAGGGACTCCCTTGGATAGAAATTCCTCATCAGAAGGGGCAGAGAAAAATTTATTGGGTCACCTGGGGACTGGTTCCACAGAGTCAGGGGTTTCCCACACCCTTCGACAAACCAGATCCAGAAGCTCGCTGAAGGGTGGAGACACCCAGGAGGCGGAGGGCTGAGCACCAAAGGCCTTCAGGAACACTGATTCCTCTTTGGAGGGGGCTATGGATGGCCAATCACCTCTTTGCTTCAAAATCTCTAGGATGTCAGAGAAAGAAACATCCTCAGAGGATGACTTAGGGGACCCCTCAGATTCCTCGAGTTCGGTGTCTGACGTGAGAGACTCATCTTGGGAATCTATGCGCTTCCTCTTGCAAGTTCTCTTTCTGGGTGGCTCCTCAGGCAAAAACTCTGAGGGGCCCTCAAAAATATGGGGACCACTCGTGGGGTACCCTGAGGCCTTGGGGCTCCACTGTCAAGAGATAGAGGGCGATCAGAGACCTGCACCGGTGCTGTAGGGGACAGAGTGACCGAACCGTATGATACCGTTGACGACCTGGCCAGCATGCTCCGCATGGCCTCGAAAGCTGGTCCTCCCAGGTCTGAAGATCGACCTGCCATGGAAAACCTCAGATCAGAAGGGACCAGGTCCGAAGCAGAGACAGGAGTCAGGCTTCCCTGCGGCGATGCACTGAGAGGGAGACTAGGAGCCGAGAGATGTCCCGAAGCCTCTCCCTCGGGTCCGACCGAGGAATCTCGAGTCCTGAACCCCATGGACGTTGCTGACGTCAGAACCGATAAGCCAGTAGGGACATCAAACGGAGCCGAGCACTCCCGCTCCGAAAGCTGAGATGCGCTCGGAGGAGGAAGTATCTATGTAGGTAGAGGGACCGGCTCCAGGGCCGACTGGGTCGGAGCCGAAAACAATTTAGCCAGTACCGGTGACTGAAGTCGTCTCTGCACCACCACTCTATCAACGTCCACATCCGATAAGGTCCTGGAGGATTTGGAGGATAGGGACAGAGATCGAGACCTCCTCTCTGAAGGAGACCTGCGAGGAGGATACCAGCCTAATGCTAAGCGACCGGCTCCGAGAAAATAGGAGCCGAAGCAGATTCCACAGACACTAACACTTCCTGTGACCCCGAGGACAATGGAGCCGAGGATGTCATAGAAGATTTAGATGTTTTTTCCGGCGGCTCTGAGGATACTGATGGAGCCGGGGATCGTGTTTTAGCCTTGGAAGATTTAGCTTTTGATGGAGAAGACTTCAAGCTGGAAGCACTCTCCAAACCCTCCTCGAAGGAGGGTTTCCGAAGTCCCTTCAAAATCAATTTGTTCTTCCTTTCCTAAAGAACACATGGGCTAAAAGCATGACAAAAACTACACGATTCCTGGAGGTGAATTGCTCCCAGACAGTACACACAAACAGAGTGTCCATCAGTGATAGACATCTTATAACTACACTTACTGCACTTCTTACAGCCCGGGGGCTTATGCTCCTTAGTATCTTTAGACATAGTCGCCACAAAACTGAGTAACTAACTCAACAAGCAGACCAAAGGTCAATCAGCAAGAAGCGCGGGAACAGAACAACCAAACAGTACATCACAAAGACCTCTAACTAAAATGGTCCTAGAACACAAGTACAAGAGGGAGGACTAATTCCTCTAATTTAAACAGTTTTAGCCCAAGGGAAAAAAGTTAGCACACAAGGTAAGCAAGGGGACAGACTAGGTCCTCTAACTGAAATGGGCCTAGCCCGTTGGAAACAGCTAGTAGGATACCACAAGAACACGCTAAAAGAGAAAAACAACTTTTCCACAACAGTTCAAGATGCACACACAAATAGCTATGAAAATAGCTTTCCTTGCAAAAAAACTTCTCTGTTATAAAGAAGAAAAGGGTACTTAGCCACAGCCAACAGTGAGACCACGTCCGAGCTACACAAGCGGCAAACGAGATCTGGGGATAGAGAGCAGTGCAGCATGGAATACCATCTTAGACCAGCCAATTGAAAGACTTCGAGCTAAGTATGGCCGAGTCGGAGCTGACATTCAGCTCCGAACCCACGGGTAAGAATGTAGGTGAGATTGGACTACATAACATCACTTGTTCCAATAATAATTATCCAGGCTGTTCTTAAAATATCTACACTAGTACTTGCTTTAATGTAATTTGGTAGTCTGTTCTATGTATCAGCTACTTTGTCAGAGAACCAATTAGTACACTTCTCATTCCTAAAGAATCTTCTACATAGGTTGTCCGATGATTCTCTAGTACTGTTTGAGAGCACCAAACATTCTCAGAGGTAGTTGTCTCTAAATGCCCTATATATCTGAATAAGATCTCCTCTTAGATATCTGTAAGAGACCCTGAGCAAGTACAGATATTTTAGTCTTTCCTAATAACTTAAATTTTCACATCCATGGATGCCCTTGGCATATTTCCACTGTACTCTTTCCAGTTTAATCATGCTGGTTTTTCTTACAGGGTTTCCATATTGTTATTCCACACTCAACATAGGATCTAATGTAACTAACAAACAATGACTTCAGCATTTTTTATTTCCTAGACTTTATAAATCTTTTTATACAACCTATAGTTCTAGAACTATCATTAACCAATTGGATGATATGATTAGAAAAACTCATAACTGAATCTA
The DNA here is from genome assembly GCF_019279795.1 of Protopterus annectens. NCBI lineage: Eukaryota > Metazoa > Chordata > Ceratodontiformes > Protopteridae > Protopterus > Protopterus annectens. The sequence continues at coordinate 562,272,804 of NC_056730.1, read as the reverse complement.
CCCATACACCCAGGTCCTCAAATGAGTGTACAGTTTCAATCACTGTGTGCTGTATTAAATATTCACCTATCAATTTATCTCCCAAATCTTATATGCTTAGTTTTTCATGCATTTATCAGCATATTATTCTCCTATGCCCAAATGGTCAATTTAGTCAAGTTATTTTGCAGAAATGCTTTATCTGTAACACAATCAGTCTACCCAAATTCAGATCATCTGCATATAGACTGTAGAACACCTCAGATGAAAAAGTTAGGTCTGAAAGATGCAATCTAAACAAGTAAGGGCCTAGGACAGAGCCCTGTGGGACACCCTGACTGTAACCAAGAATTTCACCTGTTCAGTTGCTGTATGATACTTGCCATGTCCTATTTGTAAGACATGCGGCTATCCATCTTATCAAGAGTACATCAATACCTAGTTGTACTAATTTACTGATCAGTGTTTGGTGCATGACCCTGTCAAATGCTGAAGTTAAATCTATATAAATTACATCACAGCACAATATTTCATTCATAGCTGTTATTACATAATATTGAACATCATGTTACAGGTGGTAATAGATCTATTTTCAACATATGCATGCTTACATATGGTTTCAAGTCCCAACCTATGCAGTTCTGACAATAACTTATCAGATATTACCTTATCCATTATTTTTCACAACATGAAAGTAGAATTAAGGGTCTACATGACTCTTACTCTGTCCTACTCCCCTTTCCCTTAAAGAAAAGTTTAATAAGCGAATATCTCCAATCTTGAGGAATCTCCCCGTATTTATATGACCTAATGAGTAACAGATATAACGCTGAAGTGTTCTCAGGTCATTATTACAGAACACCTATTTAAATGCTAGAGGTTAACTTTTTTCGAAATCATACAAGCTGTTTTTCACATCTAGGAGGGGAATAAAGATAAGACAAGAACAGAGAGCAATGAATTAGTTTAAGTAGGAGCATAGGCTGTAACATGCATCTTAGCATGTATTACCTTAATTTTAGGTTAGGTAATGCCTGTGTGTGCAACTGTCAATTTGGGACAATTATTCCCATTGGGTGGGTTAAACTTAATTTTTGAAAATGTACATAGTCTTGTGTGCTTGCTTTAAGTTAAGAGGTCATGAGGGTGCTCTGGAATATGTTTGATGGTTTTCATAAAACAAGTCATGTAAAATGTGACATAGATTCAAATGGTGATAAGAAACAACTGCATAAACATCAACCTGGCAAATGTTAGTGGGTGTATGCAACACAAAAGTTAGAAACAGACATTTAAAAAGCTGTGGGATATAACAGGTGGGAACAATAACTTCTCATCATACTGGCTATACTACCCATATTATTCTTGAATGAGAATGGCCTCCCAGGTATATACAAAAAGGAAAAGGAAAGAGTATTAAATTATATTAAGAAATGCAGATTACAAATAGTAATGCTCCAGGAGGCCGATATGGAAAGAAGTGAGCATCTGAATTTGATAAAGAAATAATTTCAAGAGGGATATTCAGCAGAGTATCGGGTGCAAAGGAAAATGGGAGTAATTTATACAAATTGCTAGAGGAGCTCCAAAAGTGATAGAAGAGGAGATAATAATGGCAGATTTGTGGTAGTAAGGGTCTACTGGAAAGAGAGGAGGATTATGCTGGCATGTATTTATATTCCAATTAAAACTACTATTATTTAGCTTAAAAAATTTTGGCGAGATATAATCAGCTTTCAGCAGGGAATATTTCTAAAGAGCAGGGTTTGGAATTTTATTTGCAACAGCAAGTGTGTATTTGGGAACCTAGAAGGGATAAACATCAAAAGATGTACTCTGGAAGAAATTTATGAAAATATTTGGTATGGACAATGTGAATTCAGTACTAGGAACTCAAGAGAATTTACAAATTATTCCCCAAGGTATAATAAATGGGTTAAACTAGACGGATATGATATTTCACAGAAGCACGTGCATTTAATTGAAAGGTCTGACACACATCCAATAACTACTTCAAATCATATGTGCCAACAGCAGCAAAGATAAAAAAACACATATTAATGAAGTAAAAATGAGACTCTAACACTTCCCCACCTAACAGTTAAGAGCAGAATTTAAGGAATGGGTAGGGAGTGTAAATTATTCCAGACTTATTAGGGATGACAGAAATTTCTTCAGAATGTATATTTAGTGAGTGATATAAAATGAAAGAGGAGTTTAAAAATAGGGTAAAAAGAAAGAGAGAGGTGTTAAGAAGTAACGGATTAGTTTGAAGGACTGACAAAAGTTAAAGTATTGCAGAATAAGGGGAGTCTCACAGAAAAAGAGTAGGCACAAAAGTAGACTGCTAATGAGAAAATAAGGGGGTATCTGCATAATATCCATGACATTAGAAAGACTGCTGTCAAACAATTGTTTTTTGAACTCCGGATCACATAAACTTTTAGCACAATGACTTGAGCAACAGAAAGTAGAAAGGATTATTGCCAAATAAAAGAAGCCTATAACAAGGGATCCTGTAGAGCTACTAGAGATATTTCAGAAATTATGAAAATTTGTTTAAAGCAGGGAAATGAGGAAATGAAGAAACAGCACAAACTGAAAGATTTACAGAAGACATAAGCATGTCATGGTTACAGGTAGATGAGGCTCAACAATTAACAGTTGAGAAAGGAAGAGATTAGATAAAAAACATGATGTGCAATCAATCTGCAGGAAAGTCTCCAGGAATAGATGGTATTCATGTGGAAGTTTGGAAGCTAGAAGGGAAGAGAGTGAAACATCTGGAAGATTTTATTTAATAGTATTTTAAAAGGAGGGGAATGCTCAACATCCTGGAAGAAAGCTGTGGTGGCTGTTAACTAAAGATGGTAAAGATCCATACAACCGAACTTCATATAGGTCCTTTTCAACTGTAAACTATGATTATAAAGCATTTAGGTCTATAATAGCTAAAAGAGTGGCAAAGGTGTTGCTAAAATTGACAGATATGGATCATTGTGGTTTTGTGGAGGGGAAGCAAACATTTGACAATAACAAAACAATGATGTTCTAGAGGGAAGCAGAGCGTAAGAAAAATACCACTGTTGCTGGTGGGGCCTGATGCAAAGAAAGTATTCAATAGAGTATGCTGGGATTTTATAAGTACAACAATGGAAGCATCTGCATTCCCTGATATAATACAGTCAATTAGGAGAATATGTGAGGGAATGTAGGCAAAAACTGAAGTGGGAGGGTTCCTCTCTGACAGGATGTGTCTGAACAGAGGAACCAAGAGGGGTTGTACTCTTTCCAGAGTGTTATCTGCATTACATTTACAGCCACTGGCAAAGAAAATAAGGGACTTAGAAATTCAAGGATATAACTGGCATGGTAACAGACAAAAGTTGGCTTTATTTGCAGATGATGTTATCTTGTACCTGATAAAACCATAAAAATGATATCTCAGTATTTTTGGAAAATCTTGAGACAGTTTCAAGTCTTTTCAGGATATATGATTAATAAAGATAAAAACAAAGGCCATAGCTGTAAACTATGCACCCACACATGAAATGGTCCAGCAACACTCACATTTATGGGGGACACAATAAAATGAAGTATTTAGGAGTTTGCATTAAAATGCTTCTGTTATGACAGCTAAGGATATGTGGTGAGATGAAAAAGATTATACAAAAACTGAAAAAGCAGAAGCTCTTGTTTATGTATGTGGATAGCAAGATACAAGCAGTGAAAATGTTTTTAGTTCCTTTAGTTTTATATACAGGTCAGGCATATTTTTATCAACAAGTTGTAGGTTAATCCTAACAGAAGGAGATGGTTTATGTTTACCTGATTTGCATGGATATTTTAAAGCTACACAGTTAAGGCTCATGTACAGTATACAAGCAGAAATCTATCAAAGTGGAAAGGGATGATGATGAAATGGGAGTTCTAGAAATAAGGAGAGAGTGGGATTATGGATGCATATCTTTAAGGAGAAGGACAATGGACATTTATATTCATAAAGTAGCAGAATGCATTCTAAGAACTAAGCCAACAAAAGAATGGAGAAAGAAGACTTTGTCAAAAGGGATGATTCCAATGAGGAGTACAGAAAATAGGCAAGAGGGTGGGTTGGAATATACTGGAGTAAACTGGCAAAGGAACCAAGGAACTGGGTACAAATAACTAGAGAGAGGGAAATGTAACAGAATGGGGAATAGGTCAAGAAGACATTTGGACTGAAGGCTACAGACTACCTTCCCTATCAGGAATTGGTATTAGGATTCCCATCTCTTTCTTTTTATCTGTACTCAAAAGTGAAATTCCTGCTCTGGGTAGAGTTCTTAGTCAAGTCTATTACAGAAGTTGTTGTTAAAAAATGGATAGGAGGGGGAGGAGGATGATAACTAGTAGGCCATATAAAATACTGCACAACAACTATTAAAACCGATTAGAGGAGGTTAGAAAAGGCTGGGAAGAGAGACTGGATAAGCAATTCACAAGGAAACAGAGGAAGGACATATGTTTGGCTCCCAAGTAGGCAACAAAGTCTAGAAGATTTAGGATTTCTTCTTGGAAGTATTTGCATAGGTATTTTACACCCTAAGTAGACTCCAAAGAATTTTTCCACAGGTAGATGGCAAATGTTGGAGGTGTGACGGAGAAAGAAGAGGTAACTGGGAATATATGTTTTGGGCATGTAAAGAATTGAAAGACTTCAATAATTCCCTACAGAGTACTCTGGTGGAAAAAGTGGGTGAGCAAATGAGTATAACTAAGGAAATGATTTGTTCAGATGGGATACAAGATCTAAACTGCCTAGATATAGTAAGACCTTGCTAAGTTTAATTTTGTGGCTGCTAAAAAGCAATTAGTAAAATATGGAAATCAAAGTCTAAACCAACTGATTCTGAAGTACTGAATATTGTAACAAAGATAAAGAACTGGAAGTGGAATCTTTAGAAAAGGGTAGAAGCAAATCACATAAAAAATGGAAATTGTGAAATACACAAACAATCACGCTCAGGTTGCTGTGTATTTCATACTGGGTCTAGAAATAAGACCAGATCATGCAACATAAAAAACTGGAACTAGGTCTAGAACTGGGACTACTGAATGTTCAACTTTGGGAACATCTGGGACATCATCAGGAACGGGAGTAGGAACTGAGACATGTTCTTTGAAAGGAACACTGCCTGGATTGCTCTCAGATCTAGAGTCCGTATCACAGGTACAATGCTGTGATATCGATTCCAATTCATGGAAAATGCCTGCAGTTTCTCCTGTACTCTAAAACCTTCAGATTCCACCAGACAGGATCTCGGCTCAGCACACATACCAGTCAAATGACCAATCCAATCAAAGCCTTTGACCGTTTGCATCCTCACTCTCCTTTTTCCAATGGACGAAGAAATCTGCTTGTTTTATCATAGCTGAACTTCTGAAAATATCTCTTTCTAAACAGTTGGGCTTTGATTGCTCTTTTTTTTAGCATTAGGCACCAACAAGCTGGAACCGATAGGCAAGGTTGTTCTAGTTTGGCTAGCCAAAAGTATCTGAGCAGGCGAGCCAAGAAAGTTGTCACAGAGTATATTCCTGAGATTAAGTAAATTCAAAAAGATATTGGTATTGTCACTCTTTGACCTCTCAAGCAACTGCTTTGCATTCTGTACTGCATGTTCAGCCAGGCAGTTTGAATGTGGGTATTCTGGACTGCTAGTAATATGGATAAAGTCCCACTCTTTTGCAAATTTCTGAAACAACTGAATGGTAAACTGAGCACCATTATCAGAGATAACTCTATGTGGACTACCACATATTGAGAAATGACGTTTCACCTTGGTAATAAAAGTAGTAGACATTAGGTTTGGTAGCAAATCAATTTCAAACCAGTTTGAGCAAGAGTCTACCAACACTAAGTAATGCTGATTGTTCCGATTAAATATGTCAGTGGCTACTGTTGCCCAAGGAGGTTTAGGGATTTTGCTTAGCTGAAGTGGCTCTTTTTGCAAATGCAGCTTAGTACTGTTGCACACTGAACAAGATGAAAGCACTTTACCAATGTCTTTTGACAGAGAAGGCCAAAAAACTAGCCCTCACATCTTTCTTTTTGTAGATTCTGAAACTGGGTGGCCATGATGCAAAATCTGAATATACTCATGTTGTAAGGAAGAAGGAACAACTTCTTTATGACCTTTGAAAATGATACCATCTTCCATCAACATTTCATCTCTGTAAGGAAAATTAGGTTGCACTTCTGGCAATACACAAGATTGCTTTGAGCTTTTGCAAAACTGGATCAGTCATTGTATGATCTCTCAGCTCATCTAGTCTCATGGCAGAAAAATTATGCATTTCCAGGACATCAGTCAAAATTCTCTGCATCAAGCTGTTCCATTATATTTCTGGGCAATCTGGATAAGGTATCAACCAGATAAAGACATTTGCCTTTGGTGTAGACCATTTTGAAGTTGTATTTTTGCAATGTGAACATCATTCTTTGTAGTTTTGCTGGAGCTGTATGCATAGGCTTCTTTAAAATAGTGACTACAGGCTGATGATCAGAGTCAATCTAGTTAGCTCTACCATAAATATAATCCTAGAACTTGGAAGATGTGAACACAATAGCCAAATGTTCCTTTTCAATCTGAGCATACTGCATTTCAGTTTGGGTAAGAGTTCTGTATGCATAGGCAACAGGTCTGCCCTCCTGAATAATAACTGCACCCTGAACTTCCTTGGGCAACAGTATAAAACTCTAAGTCAGAAGATGGGTTGCCAACTGGCTCACTGACAAAAAACACACTGTAAAAGTTGCAGACTCCAAAGCTGACTTCAAACCAGTGACAAGTGGAGTACCACAGGTTTCAGTCGTAGGACCTCTACTGTTTGGTATCTACTTCTTTGAAGTACAGACCAACACAGAAGGCCTTTTGCTAACAAAGTTCGTAGATGACTGCGAACTAGGAGCCATAGTCAAGTCCCCAAATGATCTGGACGTCCTAGAGAAGGGCCTCTCTGAGACAGATGCCTGGTGTCAGAGCCATGGCCTCAAGCTCAATGCCAAAAAGTGCACCATCAGCCCCTTTGGTAAAAACTGTGTACCCATGAACTACCACATAGGTGGCAGTCTACTTAACGCTAAATGTGTGATGAGACCTTGGGACCCAGGTGGACAGTAGTCTCTCCTTTGATAATCACATCGCCACAGTAGTCAGGAAATCCTTCTAAGTGGCACACCTCATCACAAAAGGGTTCTCATCCAGGAAAAAGGAGGTTATTGTTCCCCTCTACTCGACACTCACTAGACCCATTATACAGTACAATGCCCCTTTTGGAATGTACCTCACAAGACATCTGCAGCAGCTGGAAAGACCACAGACGTACCTCACAAAGAGGATTACTGGCCTCAAACAAATGCCCTATACTAACCGTCTCAAAAAACACCAGCTTTACTCTGTAGCATATCGCCTACTCCGAGGTGATCTCTGCCTAACATTTAAAGCTGTCAAACCCAGAGCTGTTGGACATGCTACACCTAAAGAAATCCCAATCCCTGCGAGCTACACGCTCTAGTGGCCTAAACCTTGTCACAACAATAAACAGGACATGCTGGAGGAATTAGATTCCTGTCCCAGAGACTTCCCATACTCTGGAACAAGCTACCCATCTATGTCAAGCAAAGTTCATTAGCACTCTTCAAGAAAAATCTTGATGAGTGGATGGGAAATAGGAAAAACACCCCGGGGAATCACTTCTGTGTCTCTGTTCGACAGTGGCACAGGAAAATAACTTTCTTGGGTGGTGTAAGTTGGCTAGGCTTACGTAGGCCCTTGGGCCGATAGCCTAGTACCTACCTATGAACCAATGAAACTATGAAACGGATTACAGTAAAGATAGCAGTCCAATAAAAATAAAAGTACAAGTATAAATACTTAAATAATATAAAGAGTGAGCAATATTGCCCATAGTGGAAAAATGTCATGCAGATACATTTTAACAAATTAACACAGTTAAAGTCAAAAGCTATTTACAGAGTGTGAGAGATCTATGGGAATTGGCTATAGAAGGTTATAGTTATGGGTTCAGTTCAAGCAGCTTTATTATATACAAACACATTTGGAAGGAGGTTAGTAACTTAAAATTAAATAAGCTTATAAACAGACTGACTATCACACACGTACATGCTCACACTCTGGCTGTTGTCTCAAAATGGTGCTGCTGCCTGCACATGCTCACTATTTACATGCATGTGCCTACACTTGGAAATGCTTCTCAAAGTTATAATACACTGTTCTACACAGAGTACATATCTTCAATATCTAACAGTCCTCAGTAGTGAATCAGATAAACATGGTAGGAGCCAAAATGCTGGCAGATGATGGTGCAGTTAACAACTGACCTAGAGAGGGTTTACATAATCACTGCCAGACCCACTTTTCACTCCAAAGAGGACAAACAGTTAGTCTATCTTACTGCACTTGGCAGAATCTCAAAAGATAATGTACATCAAGTGTACAGGGAGCTCTCCCTAACCCGGATTCTGCCACAAGAAAGAAAAATATGGAGAAGCATGTAATTGGGCTTGATCTAAGACCCATTTAGGAAAGCTTTACGTTGTCATCGAGAACAAAAGGAAATTGTGAAAGGAGAAAACTTTAGAAAATCCAGTATCTTAAGGGAGGCAGTAATGGTCATCAAGAAAACCATCTCATCTTTCAAAAGACCCATCTTCACTTCTGTCAAGCCAGCTGGTTCAAAAAGGACTGACAAGACGGTCAATCATGCTATTCAAAAATCAAAGGAAATAAAAGCTTTTCAAACATTCAAAGGAAGAAGAATTTCGTTAAAGAACTGAAGAACAATGACAGAAACATCCATGTTGTCCCTCAGATAATTAAGACACAGACAGACATCTAAATTATAGGAGATTCATGTGACTCGGACAACATGGGATTCATTTAAGCCAAAAAAAGTGAGAGCCTCCACAACTTGTAGTCTGGTGATGGAAACACTTCCAGTTTTATTCACATCTAGAATTACTGCCAAGGAATCTGTGGAAGACCAAAACCCAGAGCAAAGAGAGATGAACTCCAAACCAAAGGAGGCTTGAAGTAGATCAGCAGTCTGTACTCTTCTCGCCTGGAAAGCAACACACCATTATCAGTCACAAAGGTGCAGCCAGGACAAGCCATTGCTCTTTCTTTTCTGAATTTTGTTATCAAGGAGAAAGGAGGAAAAATATATTGAAATTTTCTCTGAAATGAATGGGAGAATGGCACTCAAACATAACTGGAACAATGCATTCACTCAAACAGCAAATGGATTTACTCCAGCATGCATCAATCATAGATATTTAACAGACAGGTCTCCATTACCTCCAGCACAAATTACGTAACACTTACTTCTGCCAAGATATATAGTACTAAAGCTAGTAATACCAAATGGGTGAAGCAACATTAAAATATACATTTTTCAACGCCTAGTTTGTGAAGAATCTATGACAAAGAACAACTCTAATTTCAAAGATGTTGTCTTATCAATTAAGGCTGCTGCAATTGAGGTGACAACAGATTAACTGATAAGTTGAGAGAAGTAAGGAAGAGATGTGATAACACAGTATCTCTAAGAAAATAAAAATTAACATAACAAGGAGCAATATTCTACCACTTAAATCAAGCCAAACACAAAAATGTCATTCTCACCTCTCCAGTCTGCCTGTCATGATCCATACAAGGCTGTCCATCCTTAGGGCAGTAGATTGTATATCTACAAAAAAGTCAGCAACCGAGCAATCAGCTGATCGAAACAAAAATCAACCAATAATGCAATTCAGAATAATCATCAACAACCAAAACAGGAAGTGAAAATTTTCCAGACTAGCACCCACCTGTGAAGGATCCATAGCAGCATTGTTATACTGTCTGCAGTAACTTCCAGAAACTTCTTGCTTCTCACAAAGGTTGTACTCTGATGCCTGCAACATTTGCTTGCACTTCGTAAAACTAATGCTTTTATATGACATGGCATGGCACAGAACTCTGCCCTGAACATGCAAATGGGAATATATCACAGCTAATCTGACTGCCTAACAGTTCAACTCCTGATAGTATAAGCTCAGCAAAATATCACGGCAAATAAAATCCTGCTCTGCTGTTACATGTCAGAAAGGAGAAAGAACCAATGAAATACGATTAATTGAAAAATATTCTCCAAAAGTACAGCTTCCTTGAAATGAAACAGTACCATTAAAGTTTTAAAAGCAGGGACAAATCCCTTATAGGTTCATAGGTAAGTACTAGGCTATCTGCCCATGGGCATTTATAAGCCTAGCCACAGAGTGATGGCTTTCGCCTCCCCATTAGATTAGTAACCTGGGCCTCTGTCAACAGGGCTCCTGAAGTGATCCATGGTAGAACTTACGATTACCCATCCACTCATCAAGATTTCTCTTGAAGAGGGTCAGAGAGGAGCTCTGTCAAGTATGGATTGGGATTCTATTCCAGAGTGAGGGGAGTCACTGGGACAGGAATCTATCCCTCCATCATGTCCTGTTTATTGTTCTACACAGGTTCAAGTCGCTAGAACAAGTGGTTCTGAGGGATCTCGTTTTTTTTTGAGGTGAAGCATGTTCATTAGTTCAGGGTTTGACATGGCCCTATAGGTCAGGCATAGGTCACCTCTGAGCAGACGGTAAGCGACTAAGAGCTGGAGCTTTTTTAGTCGTGCTTCATAGGATAATTGTTTAAGGCCCTTAATCCTCTTAGTGAGGTACTTCTATGGTCTTTCTAGTTGTTGCAGGTGTCTAGTGAGGTACATCCCAAATGGGGCATTGTACTTTATTATGGGCCTAATGAGTGAGGAGTAAAGGGGCACAATCACCTCCTTGGATCTGGATGAGAAACCCTTTGTGATCAGGTGTGCCACATAGGATTTCCTGACCGTTTTGGCTATGTGGTTATCAAAGGAGAGCATGCAATTTACTTAGGTACCCAGGTCCCTAATTACTTCTTCTGTACTTAGTGGATTCCCATCTATGTGGTAATTTGTAGGTACTTTGTTTTTCCCAACTGGGATTACTATGCATTTTTTGGCATTTAGCTTGAGGCCGTGACTTTGACACCAGGTGTTTGTCCCCGTGAGACCCTTTTGCAGGATGTCTGTGTCAGCTGGAGAGTCAATTATTGCACCAAATTTAGTCATCTGCGAACTTGGTTAGCCACAGTCCCTCCGCCTTTGCCTGTACTTCGGAGAAATATATACCGAACAGGAGGGGTACCAGGACTGAGCCCTGTGGGACTCTGCTTGTGACTGGTTTAGAGTCAGACATGGCACCTGCCACTCTTACCGTGTGGGTTCTGTCTGAGAGCCAATTGGCAACCCATCTCGTGACATGGGGGTTGATATTTAAGCTGGTGAGTTTGTCTACGATTCCCGAGTGTGGGATGGTGTCGAACGCCTTAGCGAGGTCCAAATATGCTGTGTGGACCACCTTCCCTTCATCTATTGCCTTGGTGACTGTTTCGAAGAAGTCGACCAAGTTCAGGAGGCAAGATCTGCCTTTAACAAAGCCGAACTGGGTGGGGTCCAGTGTCTGGAGGTTCCCAATGTCCCTGTTAATGAGCTCCATGATAATGTGTTCCATGGCTTTGCAGACCAAGCTAGTCAAGCTTATAGGGCGATGGTTCCCAGGGTCAGTTGTTGCACCACCTTTGTGGAGTGGTACGACTGTTGCTGTATGCCATTCATTGGGTACATAGCCTGTAGAGAGGCTGAGTTTGAATAGTGATTTGAGATGGGGGAGGGGTTAGTTAATTTTGAAGCTCGTGTAAGACACAACCTGGGATAGCATTTGGTCCTATTGATGCTGTGTTTTTGGCCTTTGCAAAGGCTGTCTTTACTTGTTTGTCTGCGATATGTGGAGCGCCACATTCTTCTGGGATGGGTGTTAGCCCCTTTGGTGGAGAGGGGGGGGGGTGAAGTTTGCACTGAACTTGTCAGCCAGGATGTTGACAATGTTGGTTGGTTCAGTGTATTTATGGCCATTATGCACTAGCTCGGAGCATATCTGAGAGTTTACCCTAGACTCTTGACATAGTTAAAGAAGGCCTTGTGGTTATCCTTAGAGTCACTGGCTATTTTTCTTTCGAAGTTGGCCTTGGATGATTTAATGAGGGAGCGCAGTTTTTTACTGATGTTAATCAGAGATGCCTTCTTATTTTGGGATTTTGTTCTATCTTGCAGGAGTTTCCTCCTCCTGTTGTAAAGTTTATTTATGGCCAGGGTCCACCAGACTGGCTTCCTCATTTTTGAGGAGTTGGTCTTGGTTTTACTTGGGATGGCTCGGTCCATGCATTCTTGAAGGTGTTCACAGAATGCACTTGTAAAGGATTCTGCCGATGGGTCATCAATTTCCATTTGATTGGGAGCTTTGAAACTTCCAACCTCGGTCTTGAGGAGTGTGAAGTTGGCTTTAGAGAAGTTTTTTACCTTGATTTCCTTGACTGGGGGGGGGGGGGGTCCAGTGTGATTAGTTTGTGATCTGATCTTACCAATGACGAGTTTACCTCAGATGTGGAACATAGGTTCCCCATGTTGGTGATGACCAGGTCCAGTATGTTGTCACCTCTTTTGGGAATGGTGACCAGCTGTTCAAGGGCGTTCCAAGTTTATAAACTCAAGGAAGCATTGGGCTAGGGCGTTTGAGCTTGAGTAGTTTTCCCAGTCAATGTTTGGATAGTTGAAGTCACCCAGTAGCATGATGTTGGGTAGAATCTTCATATTTTCTAATGTTCTCAGGAATGCTGCGTGAGGGTCCTGAGACAAGGTGGGAGATCTGTAGCAAGCTATAAATTGAACAATTTACCCGCTGTCAATTGCACTTGGATGGTCTCAGATTCAGTGTTCCTTGCAGCTCATGCTAAATAATAAATACTCACTATAATAACATCTATGAGAAGGACTTCTGCAGTAATTAATTTTGGGGATTTCTCCTTCTGCCTACCATTGCTCAGTAACATTTTCTTTCTTGTTCTTATGCATGGGCTACATCCTACTGCTAGCACACATCAATCACTCCACAGCAAGTTAGAAGACAGTGGCTAATACTTTGATACTCAGTCTGCTCCCCTGCATTAAATTAATATAATCCACAAAACAAGAAATAAAATTACAAACATGCAGGACTAACTTACAGGAAACCCCATAGGCAGTAGCAGAATAATGCTGGTGTGACCAATATAAATAATGGCAGCGGAAGGGTAATAAACATCCACTGCAGAAAATCAGCTGATATGGTCAGTTCATTGCTGTCATCCTGCTAGTAATCTTCTGCAGTACATGACAGACGGGAAGTATTACAAGCAGTGAAAAGCAACTCGGAGGCAGGAGGACAGACAAAAAACAAAGAATGCTAGAAGGTGAAGTCATTATAATTACGAGGTCCCAAAAGATATCTGACTGCTTTAATCACTATCCAAATAGTGAGGCTTTATGACGATGTGCACTAATAATTAACTGACAAAAGTACAAATCAGGTAAAGTGGCATTTCTGAAGTAAAAACTGGAAGATATTACATGCCCGACATAAAACAGCCAGCATCATTCAACAGAGTGTTAACCAAATAAAAGTAAAATAATAACAGCTCACTCTTATAGGTTCATAGGTAGGTACTAGGCTCTCAGCCCTAGGGCCTATACAAGTCTAGCCAAAAAGGTACCCTGGCTTTCGCCACCCAAGAAAATTATTTTCCTGTGCCCCTGTTGAGCAGAGCCACAGAGGTGATCCCTGGGGTGAATTTCCTATTTCCCATCCAATCATCAACATTTTTCTTGAAGAGTGCTAATGAGTAGCTTTGTTTGATATAGATAGGTAGTTTGTCCCAGAGTATGGGAAGTCTCTGGGACAGGAATATAGCCCTCCAGCATGTTCTGTTTATTGTGGTGACAAGGTTTAGGTCCCTAGAGATTGTAGCTTGGAGGGATTGGGATTTCTTTAAGTGCAGCATGTCCAACAGCTCTGGGTTTGACATAGCTTTGTATGTTAGGCAGAGATTGCTTCCGAGTAGGTGATATGCGACGGAGTAAAGCTGCAGTTTGAGACCGTCTATGTACGGCATCTGTTTGAGGGCAGTAATCCTCTTTGTGAGGTATTTCTACACCCTTTCCAGTTGTTGTAGATGTCTTGTGAGGTACATACCAAAAGGGGCGCTGTACTCTATAATGGGACTAATGATTGACGAGTACAGGGGAACAATGACCTCTTTTTTCCTGGATGAGAAACCTTTTGTGATGAGGTGTGCCACGTACAAGGATTTCCTGACTACTGTGGTGATGTGATTATCAAAGGCGAGACTAATGTCCACCTGTGTACCAAGGTCTCTTATCACACATTCGGTGTTAAGTAGACTACCACCTATGTGGTAGTACCAGGGTACAGAGATTTTACCAAAGGGGATGACAATGCACTTTCTGGCATTGTGCTTGAGGCCATGGCTTTGACACTAGGCATCTGTCTCAGTAAGGCCCTTTTGCAGGATGTCCACATCATCAGGAGTTTCACTTATGGCTCCTAGTTTGCAGTTATCTGCAAACTTTGTTAGCCAAAAACTTTTTGTTAGCCTGTACTTCAGAAAAACAGATACCAAACAGGAGAAGACCCAGGACTGAACCCTTTGGTACTCCACTTGTCACTGGTCTGAAGTCGGATTTGGAGTCTGCTACTTTCACAGTGTAGGCTCTGTCAGTGAGCCAGCTGGCAACCCATCTTGTGACATAGGGATTTATACCTAGTTTAGTGAGCTTATCTATAATTCCAGAGTGGGGGACAGTGTCAAAAGCCTTGGTGAGATTTAGACAGGTGGTGTGAACCACCTTACCCACGTCTATGGTTTTGGTGACTGCTTCAAAGAAGTCAACCACGTTTAGGAGACATGATCTGCCTTTTACAAAGCCGGACTGGGTGGGGTCCAGCGTTTGGAGATTACCAATGTCTTTGTTTATAAGTTCCATGATGATATGTTATATGGCCTTGCAGACCAGGCTCGTTAGGCTAATGGGGCGGTAGTTCCCGGGGTCTCTGGTGGCTCCCCCTTTGTGGAGTGGGATAACTGTTGCTGTGTGCCATTCAGTGGGCACAAAGCCTGAGGTGAGGCTATGATTGAACATGGTGCTTAGGTGGGGTGCCAGTTCATTCTGTAGTTCATGTAGAATGCAGCCTGGGATGTTGTCAGGTCCCATGTATGCTGTGTCCTTGGCTTCGGAGAGTGTGGTTTTTACCTGTGCAGCTGTGATGACAGGAACTCTGCATTCTTCCGGTATAGAGACGGGCTCTTTGGGGGGGGGGGGGGGGGGGCAAAGTTAGCACTGAACCTATCTGCCAGGTTGTTGGCAATATCAGTTGGTTCTGTATATTTAGTGCCATTGTGCTGTAACTCAGAGCAGATCTGAGTGTTGCCATTGAGATTCTTGACATAGCTATAGAATGTGTTGTGGAAGTCTTCCGAATCAGTGGCGATTTTGTTTTCATAACTAGCTTTGGAAGATTTTGTGAGGGATCTCAGCATCTTACCGAGGCTGACCAGGGAGTTCTTCCAGTCATGAGATTTTACTCTTTTTTACAACAGTTTCTTTCTTCTATTGTAAAGTTTGTTTATGGCAGGGGACCACCAGATTGGCTTCCTTTTTTTGGAGGACAGCATTTTGGTTCTGTTAGGGATAGCATGATCCATGCACTTGTGTAAGTGCTTATAAAGTGCATTTGTGTAGGATTCAGTAGTTGTACCTCTATTGTCGGTCTGCATGGGTGTTGTGAAGTTTGCCACTTCTGTCTTAAGAAGTGTGAAGTTGGCTTTGGAGAAAATTTTTATGGTGGTTCCTCTAATGGGGGGGTGGGGGCAGGATGTGGATGCCTAGGCTGATTAGCTTGTGGTCAGATCTGACCAACGAGGAACTGACCGCTGGTGTGGAAAACCAGTCGCCCATGTTGGTAATGACCAGGTCTAGGATACTGCTGCCCCTGGTGGGGGTGTGGATAAGTTGATCCAAGGCATTGGAATTTATGAATTCCAGAAAATGTTGAGCAAAAGAGTTAGTACAGGAGTAGTTTTCCCAGTTAATGGTGAGGTAGTTGAAATCGCCCATTATTAGGGTGTTGGGTTGTACCCTAACATTATCCAGTGTATCAAGAAATGAAGAGTGGAAATCCTGGGGCATGGTGGGGGATCTGTAGCAAGTTACAATTTGGATTGCAGTCTTGCCCAGAGTTAGTTGCATTTGGATAATCTTGGATGCATTATGCTGAGCAACTAGCCTGGAGGTGTGGACATCCTTAATGAATATGGACACACCTCTGCCTTTGGTGTTCCGGTCCAGGTTAGGTGGCCGAAAAGTCTAGTATGAATTATAGCATGGTAATGCAGGGGTGGCTCTTTTTAGCCTTGCACCAGGTCTCAGTCACTGCACAGATATCGATGTTCTCCATTTTAAGGAGTGCCTCGAGGGAGTGCATTTTGAGACTTAGACTTCTAGCATGGAGTAGCATTACCCTCAGATTTTGCTTGCTTGCAGAGTTTCTGGTCCTGACTATGTCCTACATGACCCTAATTTGATTACTGGCCCAGGTTCTAGAGTATTTGACCTGGGACTGAAAGAACAGATTCTGCAACACTAGTTTACCTGTCCTGGGGGTAAAGTACTGCCAGAGTCTCATCATAAGTACTTCATTTCTTAAACTAGGTATTAACGGGTTGTGAGTTTGCCAAGGTGTGTAGAAGCAAGTACTCACAAAGGTTCGGCAAAGCAGGCATTACACTCCAGTTTTTTCAGTCAATAGGAGGAGTGTGCCATTCAAAAAATCTGGTGCCTGCTCTGCTCTTTAGATGTGCAGGGGGGTGTCAAGAGGGGGCACAAGTCAAACAAATTAGTACATAAAATATAAAGGCACTAGCACTCAACATGGAAATAGTTTGCTTAGCAAGTACAACTTCCACTCTACTTACAAGCAAAGGAGATATGCTTTTAACATCAGTTATCTATAATGACATCCTCCTTGACAAGTTAATGACTGGGCTCAACCTCTCCACCAACTGCAACTTGGCCCTTTTTTTCTTCAGAAGTTCCTCTTCTGAGGCATCAACATCCATTGCTGGCACATAATGGAGTGTCATACAAACTGCTTAAAGCTCCTAGTCCCCAAACGCACCAGTTTGTGTGCAATCAGTAAACAAATCACACTTCTTGAAACATGAAACAATGATTTAACACCCACATTGTTACCAAATGATATAAAAATATATTAAAACATCTTTTAAAAAAAAAAAGAACTTCAACAACCAAGGCCCGATGTCAGGGCTGTCCAACCACAGGGAGCCATCAAGGAGGATTCACCTGTAAATCAACTAAAAACAGTTAAGACACTACTTATTAAAAATATCAGTGACACTAATCTGCATAAGTTAGTTACTACAAGGGTATATTATTCGGAAGAGATCACTAACAGCAAATCATTGCATTCGGGTTTACTTAACTTCCTGTGATCCACTTCCTTGTCATATACTACTCGTGGCAACTTCCCTGCAAGGGACAAACGGCTACGCCCTAATGTAGGTGGAGGGAGTGCCATATATCTTGAACTGTTCCTCATTCTTCTGGGATCCATAAGCCTCATTTGTTTGAAGGGACCGCTGCTTGTGGTAACAATGACAGCTCATGAATGCAACTGGAGTATTATAACGTGTAATGATACTTAGAATGATATAGTCAAGTATATGCAAAAACAGTAAAAGTAATGCACATAAACAGTAACGGAAAAAAATAAACTGTCTACATACTGAACATACAGGACATCCCCTTAAATAACTAAATAAATCCCATGAAAAAACTATGGAGACAAAACTAAAGACAAATAAATAAATACTCCAACAATTAACAGTTTTGTTTCTAGGACTGGAATGAAAAATTCATTAACACCAGCTCTGTTTAGTACTGCACTTCAGGCACAAGTAGCAGAAAGTGTGAAAGTTTTTTTTTTACTCTGGTTCCTGCCACAAAAAAGAAAACAAATGATCAAACCTGGTTGAGAACAATTCAGTAGCAGTTTTCAGGAGATAATGCAACTTGTCCAAAGGGACACCTGATCCTTGTGAAAGAAAGGTTATCAGATAGTTTTGTTTTTCATCAACAGATGTTTCGACAAAGGAAAAGTGGATTTTTAGGGGTAGTGTGGGCTTTGATTTGGGAAGCCAAAGCAGACTCAAAGAACTGGCCAGAAGCACTTTCAGGGAAAAAAAAAGTCAAGGAATTTCTAGGCAGCACATCTTGTATGACCTTTTCACTAGGTCTTAGAGATCTACAGTAACTAAGCCTTAAAAGGGTAGTGTGGCAGGTACCTTAGTGATGAGAGAAAAGTATTAATTAAAAAAAATAAAGAGGGGAAATGAACACTTAAAATACCTCCCTGTCAGCTACAGAATTAGTAGGCATTAACCAAGTCATAACCTTGATTTATTTTGTTAAAGGCTAGCCAGGAATTTCTTTAAAGAGCTGGTATAAAAGATGACATTTAACTAAATGCAACAAGCCACTTTGTATACTTAGGAGGAGCATGAAGATGAGACTGAAAAAGGCAAATTTGTTATAATGTGCACAGATGTACTATGTATGTAATGTACTGTTTTTTTAAATGTATACAGTTTGGGGTGTCAGAGGTAGATGGAAAGTATTGTACACTGACTATAAACAAATATTTGGAAAAATATGAAATGGGTTTAAAATCTCTTGGCTGTCTTCCTGTACCACACCAGGCTCATACCAAGACTTCTTCCTTCCCCCCCCCATGTCGTCATATTCTTAATGCTACCTCCCTTATTTAATCTGTCTCAAACCAATATTCTTAATTCTCTTATTGCCATGGATTGGACTACTTACTGTTTTATAGGCTTAACTCAATATATCCCCTCTACTGTGACTCTGCAGAGGAAACCTTTACATTCTGCCATGGATACCAAATTATTTTCATTTTGCATTCATCTTGCATGTTTAGTATGTTCTTTCCTTTATCTTTCCAACTTCTCAAATGCATTAATCCTGTACATTTCCTACATATTCGTTTGATGTTTATTTTCTTCGTGCAAATTTTACTGAGAGTGATACTGATCTCCTGTTGTAATTTGTATTTTGCACAGCTTTTTCCCCCCAAGCCTTCGCTGGAAAACAGGTTCTTGCTCAGTTAGACTTTCCCTATAACCAAATGTCAATAAACAGGTAATACAATAAATAAAACAGACGTTATTTCACAGATGATGCCAACCACTGGTGTCACTATATATGCTACTAAATAGAAAAGCATGTACAAAATATGTCATAAGTAGAAATGTTTATCATAACTGCAGCACTGTCAAATTTAACATGGAATGTAAATGACCTACTGTTGACTTATATTATGAAAGGTAAACTGCCTCCAAAGGAAATAAAGTCTGTGCAGTTCTTTTAAGGAGTTCAGACTGCGTCTGTTCCAACAGCTGTGTGGAGACAGCTGGGTCCCTTAGTACAGCCCTTTCTGAGGCTGGGTCAAAGAGCTCCACTGTCTGTGCTATCGGCTGCTATAACCATGTTGCAAAACCCATGGCTCCAAAACTTTGGCAACCAGCCCCACCATGAACAGTGTTAGACTGTAGTAAGACAGAGTGCTGTAATGTCATAACTTCACTGTTAAGGAACTAGCCAGAAATACCACAGAAAATAAGACTCTACCTCATAGTGATTTTAATTCTGAAAAGGGCTCTTTCTTCCTCAAACAATGAACAGGTCTGTAAGCAGCAGACAAAAATCTGGGGGATGTAATGAAAGACCATCTACCATTGTCACACCTGCTTCCTCTTGCGGAGAAAGTCAACCAGATCCTATAATAATGGTTACCAGGTTCTCCAGTACATGGTCCATTAGGCAGGAGTATAATCAAAGTGAGGCAGAGAGTTAAGGGACTTCAACTCCAACATGCCAAAATACACCCTTCTTGACTATTCTTTCTAGTCCCTCAAAGACCTCACCCTGTGGGGAGGTGGAAAGGTACCAAGGTGTGTAGGTCCCGTTTTGGCACATATCACTCAAAACATCTGCCCCTGACATACTTGTTGAAGACCTCACTTTACTCCACAGTAATTTTTCATTAGAGAAGGTGCCTGCCTTCTGAGAGACAATAGCAGAATTTGGATGCTTCCACACTACAAAAACAGAGCACTTGACAAAGGCCCCATGAATGGGATAACAAAAGCTTCTTCCTTCTTATTGCCCAGACACAGTGAGAAGTTTCTATGGAGAAAAGATGGAAGATGGATGTCAGTTCATATAAGCCTTAGGCCTCTCCAAATGAAGGATCATCTGAAGTAGCAGGGTTAGTTTTTTTTTTTTTTTTTTTTTTTTTTTTTTTTAGTAAAATGTATGGCATCTTACTCCAAATTAAAGCTGAAGTGAAAGAAATACTGTGGATGCTGGAACATATGACGGCCACAGGAATATAACTTGATAACTTAATCCATTATGGCATCAACTGCAAGAAGTTTTCCACAGCAAATGTTGGCCTGCTAACCAACTAAAGAAATAGCAGAAAAGAATGTCGTAAACACACTGTCTAGGCTCACTCTCCTAGCCTGGTATACAATGCCATGATATGTGCTGATGGGCACATTTTTTGTAGTTAAGGGTGATCATTTTAGGCATGCAGGAGTGGAAAAAAACTAAGTTGGAGCATGTGTGTGACATCACGCACTATGCATGTTAACAAAACTCCTCCAACACTCATTCACAACCACATTACTGAACAAAAGGCAACCTATTCTGCAAATGAGCTATAATTAATGGCCTCCACTGTGAGGTTCCTTGGAGGCAAGCAGAAACCCTTAACTCTCTACTCTACCAGACTGGCACTAGCCACTTGTTCCCTCCCATATTCTGCTCCCCTTTACCACAGCTGCAATCAGGATTCCATGCCTTTACATTACACAGCAGGGTGAAAAATGTAAATTTTATCATTGGACTTTTCTGGACAAAAAATAATTTATCAGTACAGACCCAACTTGCCTTTGTGATGTTCTAAAAAGCATTTACTAAGAGCAAGACCACCCAATGCATTTCCTCCTGCACATGGCAGGCTTTTTTTTTTGTCTATTTTCTATGAAGCATGTACAAGCAAAGACAATTTAACTATCTGCCTACTGGAATGTCTTGACAATTTCATTTAGATCGGTCTGCAGCGGTCAGATGCCACAGATTACAACTACACCTTCACCATCCATGTCAAGGGAATCTATGTTGTGTGAGAAGTACATCAGAGGTTTCAATGAGAATGGTAGAGCAAGATCTGAACCCAGATTTTCCTTGTAGCTTGGTATGAGAAAAAGGAGGAAAACAATTCAGGCCAGAGCTGAATGAGCCTTTAAACACAGCTGACTTGCATGAGGTCTAACAGCTGTTAAGCAAATGCCTGGGAACCAGCACTGGATGATCCAGCACTCGAGTCAGCTGAGACCAGGCGAGTGGTGATATAAGGCAAGTAAATATAACCGCAATACTTGCAGCTGAGCAAAGAAGGAATGGTCTTCTGGAAGGTTATATGACACTCTGCAAGGGCAGTGCTTTAGCTAGAAGACTGTAATCAATAAAGGCAGCAATGAGGACACCAATATGTGAAAGCAAATGTGCTACTGAATCATTACTAATGAAGGGACGATGACAAGGAAAATTACATGCAGTAAAATAAACCTGGTACAACTGTCATCACTTGCAGGGATTGTTGTATCCTGCGTATAAAGCTGCATCAATAACTATAAACCACAAAGAGATATCAAGGTATACAGAATCAGAAAGATACAGTCAGCAGTAGACAGCTACCATTAGTTACACACAGCAGTTGCATAAAAATATTTACTGTATGAACTCCCCTTTCACATGGGTACACTTGAGCCTCTCAGTGCCAAATTCATTACTGGTATACATCTGGTAGATGAACCAGGCACACCACTAGTAGACAGCTACCATTAGTTACACACAGCAGTTGCATAAAAATATTTATTGTATGAACGCCCCTTTCACATGGGTACACTTGAGCCTCTCAGTGCCAAACTCATTACTGGTATACATCTGGTAGATGAACCAGGCACACCACTAGTTACACTTTTTAGATGTTTTCTTAGAAACATCCTGTAATGAAATAAGCTGTAAGGAACTACAGGGAAAATTACTGGATATTTGTACTTCCACATGGCTTTGTATACGATTCAAACTTACTCTTGAAATGTATGTCCGTGTCCTGTAACATCCTTGTTTGAAAAGGTGGAACACTGGTGAAGCAACCCTGCAATCAGCACACTAAGAGACACTTCCTTCCATCACAGTAAATACATCAGTTAGGAAGAGTTTTGTAAGGGTCTTCAACATCTTAATCAGGTAGGTTTATTAAAGGCTTTTGTTGATTCAAAGAAAAGCGCTTGCTCTCCAAACAGAGTATATTAAAATGTGGGACTTGTTTCCCCATCAAAACCATTGATAAGCTTTAGTGAAGCCACAATTATTAACACAGAAATAATAGTGAGTGATTTTTTACTCAAGCAATACCAGACTGGGTACAGCTCTATCCCATCCAAATGAAAGAAAGAACTATTCATATACCCTTTGATACTTGTCAGGTAGAAAATAAGTAGCAGAAATCTCATTGGTGCTGTAAGCACATTTCCAGAAAATGCTGCTGCTGAAAGAAATGCTGGAAGAAATCAGCAGTTATGCTACTTCACCCAAAACATTCTTGATGCTCCAAGTTCTGTCAAATATACAACTCACCAGAGACTAAATTATGACTTACATTTTTCTGGACCCAGGTCAATCCAAATTTTCACATGCAATACTGTAGCTGTAATACAATATTTGAGACTCCACTGTTTGAAACAGGGGCATACAAACTATATGGAAGAGAAATTATGCTAAGCAAAAGGTCTAGAGTCCAAAAGGGGAACAGTAGAATCGCACAAAGACCTTAACTAAGCAGGACAATACAAATCTATACTCCAAATTTCCAAAATTCACAGGACTCTAGGACAAGGATACATACCAGAAAGCTCAAAATCATTCACAAAATGTAACCAGCAATCTTCTCTGTGATTCTTACTTAAGATGGCTTTGCTCCAAAGGCTTCAGTTAACTCTTGTTTTAACCCCTTTCTTAATTACTCAAGGAATGAAATGACAAATGCACCTTAACCTGTGATGGGACTACATACTACAAAAACAGATAATTAAAAGGTAAGTTGTGCTAAAATAAAAAGGAAGCTTGGCTAATGAAATACAATAGACTTGATACAAAAAAAACATACAGCAATAATACGCAAAACAAAGGTCCTTTTAAACAAGACAGAAGTAGAAGACAGAAATACTTGCCTTTTTCCAAACTTGACTTTGTTCCTTTCTTTTAAAATTACATACTGCCAGCGCACAAAAGAGTCATAAAATGGATTGACATCAGTAGTGATGAAGGATCTACGCCAGTCCACCTGAAAAGAAAATTAATACAAACGAATCCAGCAGAAACGTAGTTTACAATTTGATCATAACTGCAATTTAATATTTATGTCAATATATTTAGATAAATTTACAACGGCGAAGAAATTTCAGCAAATATGGGGTGCACATCAATGACATGAATCACAGTTTCAGAGCGGCAATGAATACTTAGCCATATCCAAGCAGCTGTTTCTTCATTCTGCCAATCTCTTATGCTTGCATCCCAGACTTAGAGTCAAAAATCAAATTATACATTGTAAAATAGCAAAACTCATTTCTATTCAGTTTTAAATTTCCAGTTTTACTAATTTACAAACTTTTCATCTAAACAATTATATCACTCCATTTATCCATAACCCTTTTTTTCCCCATTCTGGCACGTGTTCTATAAAAAAACAGAAAATTAACAACATGTAAACCCCAGGAGCCTTTTCAGAATTGTCTATACATTTTTTTTTTATTTCTTGTGTACACTCAACACTACAAATGTGTTTCTGCTTTCTATAACTCCATCATGTCACCCGTGTTACTCATAATGCACCAAAACACAATACTTTGAAAACTAGAAAGACCTTAGTAAAAGTACCAAGTAATCCTAAGTTGTTTTCAATGGACATTCTGTGAAGACTTCTTAAAACTATACACTAATTGCTTACAAACAGCAGCTTATTGTTAGACATTGCAATGCTGTTGTCTAATTCCAAGTACTTCTGACTTCAAACACTCACTACCACACCAGACAAGCTCCATGACCTGCCTAGGAAAAAAAAAAAAACTTTGCTCCCCAGAATCAAACTGTTACAGGTCTATTCCATAAGAATATTATTGTTTACTTTAAAAAAGTATTATTGCTTACTTCAAAAACTACCTAAAATGAATGCCAATGCCGTACTCAAACTTTGCAAATTAAATTATTAGAACTGCTCTACTACAAACTTGCAAGTGGAAAAGTGGTTACATTTTTTGTTATAAAAGTGCTTGCATTTTTACACTGAATGAACTAGAGAATGGTGTGCAGAGTACTATATGCATTTCTTAGCTTCATCTGCATTGCAATATATATTATACTAATCAAGTATCTCCAAATCGCAGTCTGTAGGAAGCACAATACTTTGCTAGTGTACATTTATTACAGAGAATCAGCTTAACAATGGTAGATGGCTAACATCCTTCATTTGCACCACTGTTAACCTTTGTCCTCAATGTCTCCGATTGTTTTCATGATGTTGTCGACTCTGTTTTTTATTCCCCTCAATGATTCTCAAAACTATTTTATTACATTTGCTTTTAATATAGTAAGCTACATGGAAAATTTCGAAGTTAACAAAATATAAGTCAAATTATGCAACATACAGGTATTGGAAAAGATGGAAGATTTCATTATGATGTGGAAATGTCTTTCTGGAATTTGAGCAATGGTCAAAAATGTCCTCTTTTTTTATGTCAGCACTTGTTTCAAGCAATTCATGCTCTCCCTTTTAAATCCTTCTTTATGGATATTAGAAGTACAGTTGCTCAATTAATTAGGCAAAAGGGAAGACCACATATAGTTCATGATAAACAGACTGTTAGCCAATGCTATATTTCTTACTGTGTTGGAAAGCCTTAAGACTCTGAATGCTTTGCAAGTGGTTATGCTCTTAGTTATATTATGGGCTAGAAGGATTTAACAGCAGCATCAGCAGTGAATAAGAAGACATGCATCCTCACCTGATTACCCCAACAGGCAATATATTTTAGATTTATGAAGCTAAATTGGGACTGTGGACAAGATACTTCTATTAACTTCAAACCAAGTGAAGATGTTACAGCCCCATAAGAGTGGGCTGGAGGCGTATGAGCCTTCTAGGCAAAAGGTTTCGGTGCTACATCTGACAGATGACCTGCAATATTAACAGAATGTTAACAAAGACATTTTATTTTGTGGGACATTTTTCAGGTTGGGTTTAATGCAAAATGAAGGACATTCTGGTTTTTGAAGCTCTGTGGGATGGATTTACTTATTTAAGATATCACTTTTTCCGCTGGAGAGACCAGAATTGTTTAATTATTTAAAAAAGAACAGCATCCAAAAACTGAAAATGCTTTTCAGTATATCTTGCTAATGTCACCAACAAAATAAGTAGCTATTTTCCAATTTGTTATACCCCAAAATAGCCTGAATGGAGCTGTCATGGGTAGCATGTTTTTGTTCTACAGTCAATGCCTTCGCCTCACTGATGTCATATTAGAGATACTGAGATAAATCCCTATGATGACAGGATCATTTACTGTGTTTCTACTCTTATTAGCTTACAACAGTACTGTGACTGCCTACTTCTGACTGCCAGTATTACTCCATATTATTCATTACTTTACTTTAACTTTTTATTAGTGGCCATCGCTGAAACATTTAATGTTGGAATGTCGGGCTTGAAAATGTAGCTGAGGTAATTGTTTTTTTGAAAGTAACAACCATAATTCACTTGAGAGAAATATGACCCCTGTGATTAATAGGAGTCACCTGGCCTGAGTTGGTTTGTGTTGTATTCATAGTTTTTAAAACTGTAGCTAGAATTACAGACTTTGATGTTAATTTTCCTTTCCCCAATACAAACAGACTGGTCTTAACCAAACAATGTATGCAATGCAAAAATGCTATAACAAAATATCAGAAAAAAACATGCACTTTTACAGACAATATAGTACAAAAAAATATACAAAATCAAACATTGACAGAAAATCAATGGAAGAAAATGAAAATATTTCTCTCTGTGGCACCCAGAGTTTGACTAAAGGGAACAACTTTATACTACGAAAAAAATGAATAACAACACGCAGCCTATCCTTAGTTCAATTGCAACTAAAAACTAAGCTTGAAATACTTGTTTTTTTTTTCAGACCTCAATTTACATAACTTAAATGAAGTGTGATGCTAGCAATCTATGACTGATGGGGCACATTTAAATGCCACTGTTTAAGAGCCATTGTTTTTTAAATGGCTCTATATTTGGAATAAGTGACCTAACCTGATTATTCTGCCACTCTTGGTACCCTTCATGATGTAAAAGATGATGAGACATGTAAGAAAAAAAAAGTCACACAGAAATAAGTTCAGACATAAGTGGAATAATTAATGGATGATGATGCTTTTTCTTTAAACAATGTGTCTAATAGTGGATTACAAGGAAATTAATCACTTTTGGAAAGAAAAACTTGACATATGGGTGGAGTTCTCCCTTAAATGTACAGCATGATAAACCATGTCAATATCTGTGAGCAACTCCATAGGATAACCTTAGGAGTAAAGGGGGGGTATCAATGATCCCAATTTTGACGAGCTGGGAGAACTTGATACAACTCCATTTATCAAGCATAGCACAAAAATGTGTGCATGCTATCCAGACATACCCCACAAAGTTTCAAGAGTTCAAATTTGTCTTCTGGGAGTGTCTAATTAATTATTTCTATAGCCTTCATAACTTCCGGTGTACCATCCTGGTTATTCAGAGGAGTATTGGCATCACTGGCTAGATAAGCTTGGTACCGTGACCCATATCTTTTGGGAATGTCTAAAGATACAGCAAGGACTGGTGCAAATCCTTTCGTCAATACCCTGGAAGATACAGAAAAACGGGAGTGGTAGAAAGAAGCAGAAATGAAATGGGTCCATCCAGCTCCTTAACAGACATGCAAGATAGAGAGTATGTTTGCATAACACAGACATTGGGTCACCTTGACTTATTAAAAGATACAGTGCTTTAGGACTGAAACTACTTTTGTTGTTAAAATTCACCTAGGATCAAAAACTACAAAACAGTCTATGTGCTGTGCTTCTCTGGAACCAAAACAGCAGCTTATTTTTTTAAAACTTAAAACATACTATAATGTCTTCTTTTTTCAACAGCTGTAAGGCAAAACTCCCTTTCCAGACCATTACATTATCACACTAAAGGAGGTTTGTATATCTTTATACATCTATTTGCTGTACTACATAGTCACCCAAGGTTGGTAGGTTAGTGGCAGAGTGATCAGACTAAACATGGTTCACTGGACAAAGTAAACTCTGGATTTTTTGTATATATCCCATGTGTCTCCACTACATAAGGTTTAAAGTACTATACAGTGGAGAAACTAGATTGTCTGAGTCTTTCTTGCACTTATTTTGCATACAAGGATAAACAGCTTCTCTTCAATTAAGAAGCAACTTTTTACAGGATGATAACACTAACAGTTTCTTTAATAACATTTGTTTTACAGTTACGTTGCCTTTTTCTTTTATATTATTAATATCAAGTATACAATGTCTTGTAACTGAATTATCATACTTAGTTTTTAAACTTGTCTGTATAACTTCAGCTTATATTGTTTTGTAATAATAGAGAGCTTTAGCTTATATTGTCTGTATTATTAAGGAGCTTTTCTCCCCGGGACTCTGCTGAAAAAGGGCAGTGGCTCATGCAGACATTCCCAGTCAACAAATGTAAAATAAAATTAAATAACTACATAAGCAAGCATGTTATATGCTATACAAGGTCAGCAAGACCATGACTGATTAACCTGATATCCATATTACCTTGAGTATTATAATGGATACATCTTGCTCCATTGTACAATCTCACAAGTCAGTCATCAAAACAACAAAAATTAAAATGCAGCATATGCAACAGACTCAAGACACTGATCTGTCTTGTCACTCTCTTCTAATAGTAAATTATTTAAAAACTGAATAGAAGTCTTAGTATATGATTTTACAATACTGTCAAATTGTATTTGTCGTGCTATTTAAATTATATTACTATTCGCAGTGTTTCACAGCATATGCCAATACTCCATTTCCCATTAGCTCTAAAATTCTCTCTTAATGGATAACTTACCGCACTGCTTTATTTGTCACAAGTGTAATACAGTCCTAGAAAAACATGGTAGCATGCTTTCCAAATGCTCTGCCAAGGTGTCTGCTGCTTAATTTAGAAACATGTCTACTCAGGATGCCCAATCCAGAAATATAGGAGGCTTTGGCACAGCTGTTCTACAATCGTATCTGAAGCTGTGCAAATTCTTGTCTTTGTGGGAACTCCAGGGGAAAAAGTAAGGATAACTGCCCAAATTACTATCTCCAAATCAGATGATAGAGCTTTACAGACTTCTGGGAAGTACCATAAAATCAAAGTTGAGGGAAATGTAATTGTTCAGCAAGACTTCCCACCCATCCCACATCTCCTTGGTTGTGTACTGGAGTTTCACTTCAGCCTTTTCTGTACTGAACATAGTTATACTGGTTTTACAGTGCATTACTTACTGATGAGGTAAAATGAATATCAAAAGAATCATGTTTTACTTAAGAGTTTCTCACTAAAGAAGAGAAATGGAATGAACTTAAAGCATAACAACTTAGATTATACATAGGGACAACACAATACAGTAAACATGAAATTTAAAGAATGTGCTAGCTAACGGAGACAATACACCTACACATGAGCCATGATCCACAACACTCCACAGGTAAATATGCCAATAAATAAGTATTTCTTGCTAAATGAATGTCAGTAAGTTTGATTTTTATGTACCAAAGATGCCACGTTTTGGAAGATGACTTTCACCCAAATGGCTAGAGTAAAATATTTTCTGTGTACATTTGGTACACAAAGAACAATTACAAGTTCTATAATAAGCATATAAGCATTTATGCCAATATGAGCAGGAATAGATTATAAGAATGAAATGTTCAAAAAAAAAAAGAAAATGAATATGATCTAATGTTTCTGTTTACCAACATTTTAAAACCTGAGTTTTTAACATACAAATTAAATGCACATATTCAGTTCAAATGCATTTTGTTCACAAGACAAACATGTTAAAAGAACATCCACTATATAAAAGGGAAAAGTGCTAAGAATTAGCTGAAGGTACATATAATGACACAGGTCTATATCATAGGTTCATAGGTTCATACTAGGCTATCTGCCCTAGGGCATTTATAAGCCTAACCAGAATGTGTTTGGCTTTCGCCACCCATTTTAAATTTATTTTGCTATGCCCTGTTTCGAGGTTAGTATACTGTGCCTCTGTCTAACAGTGACACAGAAGTGATACCCGGGGTAAACCTACGATCTCCCATCCACTCATCAAGATTCCTCTTGAAGAGAGTCAATGAGGGACTCTGCCTAACCTGGACTGGGATTTTATTCCAGAGTGAAGGGAGCCTCTGGGTTATGAATCTGTCCCTCCAGCATGTCCTATTTATTTCAGTGCTGAGGTTCAAGTCTCGAGCACGTAGCTCGATGGGATTTGGATTTTCTGAGGTGCAGCATGTCCATTAATTCCAGGTTGGACATGGCTTTATACGTCAGGCACAGATCGCCTCTGAACAGGCGGTATGCCACTGAGTAGAGCTGGAGTTTCTTTAACCGGGCAGCATATGGCATCTGTTTGAGCCCTTTGATCCTCTTGGTGAGGTACTTTTGGGGTCTTTCCAGTTGCTGCAGGTGTCTGGTAAGGTACATCCCAAAAGGGGCATTGTACTCAATTATGGGCCTGATGAGGGATGAGTAAAGAGGCACAATGACCTCCCTGATCTAGATGTGAATCCCTTCATGATTAGGTGGGCTATATAAAATGTTTTTCTAACCACTTTGGCCACGTGGCTGTCAAATGAGAGATTGCTATCAACTTGGGTCCCCAGGTCCCTAATTACTTCTTCTGTACTTAATGGATTACCACCTATGTGGTAATTTGTGGGCACTTTGTTTTTGCCAAGGGGATGACTATACACTTTTTGGCATTTAGCTTGAGGCCATGGCTCTGGCACCAGTTGCCTGTTTCTATGAGGCCCTTTTGGAGGATGCTTGTGTCGGCTGGAGAGTCGATTATGGCGCCCAGTTTGCAGTCATCTGCGAACTTGGTCAGCCACAGTCCTTCCGTGTTGGCCTGTACCTCCAAGAAATATATACCGAACAAGAGAGGTCGCAGGACTGAGCCTTGTGGGACATCACTTGTAACTGGTTTGGAGTCTGACATGGCTCCGGCAATTCTAACCATGTGGGGTTCTGTCCTTGAGCCAGTTTGCAATCCATCTAGTGACATAGGGGTTTATATTTAAGCTGGTGAGCTTATCTATAATGCCCGAGTGGGGTATTGTATCGAAGGCTTTCGCGAGGTCCAGGTAGGCTGTGTGGACCACCTTCCCCTCGTCAATGGCCTTGGTGACTGTTTCAAAGAAATCAACCAGGTTTAAGAGGCAGGATCTGCCCTTAACAAAGCCGAACTGGGTAGGATCCAGTGTTTGTAGGTCCCCAATATCTTTATTTATGAGGTCCATGATGATCCTTTCCATAGCTTTGCAGACCAAGCTAGTCAGGATTATGGGGCGATAGTTTCCAGGATCCGTTGAGGCACCACCTTTATGGAGAGGGACCACTGCTGCTGTATGCCACTCTTTGGGCACATATCCTGTAGTAAGGCTGAGATTGAACAGTAGTTTTATGTTTGCGTTTAGCTCTTCTTGGAGTTCATGTAGGACGCAGCCCGGGACACCATCTGGTCCCATTGATGCTGTGTTTTTTGCTTTGGAGAGGGCGGCTCTTACCTGAGCATCTGAGATGTCAGGGGGGCAAGCACTTTGCTGGGATAGATATTTGCCCTTTTGGTGGGGGGGGGGGGAGAAGTTCGCGCTGAACCTGTCAGCTAGGATGTTGGCAATGTCTGTGGGTTCGGTGTATTTTTTGTCATTTTGGACTAATTCTGAGCATATCTGGGAATTACCACCCAGGTTCCTAACATAACTAAAGAAAGCCTTATGATTATCCTTAGTGTCCTGTGCAATTTTTCTCTCGAAGCTGGCCTTAGACAATTTTATGTGTGCCCGTAGTTTTTTGCTAATACTGATCAGTGATGCCTTCCCTTTTTGGGATTTTGCTCCATCATTTAGTAGCTTCCTCCTTCTATTGTATAGTTTGTTTATGGCTGGGGTCCACCAGACAGGACGTCTGTCTTTGGAGGATTGGGTCTTGGTTTTATTTGGGATCGCATGATCCATGCATTCCTGAAGGTGTTCATAGAATGCATTTATAAAGGATTCTGCGGTCTGGGCCGTATTTTCCACAGGCCCGGGGGCTTTGAAGGATTCCACCTCAGTTTTGAGGAGTGTGAAATTTGCTTTAGAGAAGTTTTTCACTGTGGTTTTCTGGGCAGGGGGTGGGGTCGGGATGTGAATATCCAGTGAGATTAGTTTATGGTCTGTTCTTACCAGTGAGGGATACACTTCTGGTCTGGAGCATAGAGTCCCCATGTTGGTGATGATCAGGTCCAGTATGTTTTCCCCTCTTGTGGGAGTGGTAACAAGTTGTTCCATAGCATTTGAGTTTATAAATTCTAGAAACCTTTGGGCTAGGGTGTTGGAGCTAGAGTAATGCTCCCAGTCTATGTTTGGGTAGTTGAAGTCGCCCAATATAATGGCGTTTGGAGAGACCTTCATATTTTCCAGTGTTCTCAGGAAGACTGAGTGGGGTTCCTGGGTTTGGGAGGGTGGTCTGTAGCAGGCTATAAACTGGAAGGCAGTTTTACCCACTGTTAGTTGCACATGGATAGTCTCTGATGCTTCGTGCTTTGCCACCAACCTGGAGGTGTGGGTATCTTTGATGAATATCGATACTCCCCCTCCTTTTGTGGTTCGGTCCAAGTTTTGGGGCCGAAAAGCATGGTATGAGGTATAACCTGGTAGTGCTGGGGTGCTCTCGGGAGCCCTGAACCAAGTTTCTGTTACTGCACAGATATCGATGTTCTCCATGCTAAGGAGAGTTTCGAGTGCATCTTGAGGTTTAGACTTCTGGCGTTGAGTAGCATTACTCTTAGTTTCTTATCCCTTGTGATACCTATGGAGGTGGGTTTGTCTTTTGAGCCTTGCCTAAAAAGGCACTATGGGGGTAGCAAGAGCCTTTGCCAATATCCGAAAGGCCAGGGGTGACAGGTGCAACCCGTCCCTAGCGAAGCATCATGGCTTGTCGAGCATATCATCCCAAGCTGACAGGCATTGGATCCCCTTTGAATGACACCAGTACTTAAGCCAATTGTTGAAATTGATCATCTTGTCTTCATATTGTGGCATCATTCTTGGTGAGGGTAAGATGCTACTCAAGGTCAGGGTCATACCGGCCTGGTCTACATGCTCAGAGAGCTCCTTTATGTCTCTTTTCATGTAGTCAAGGGAGGTACGTCTCAGGTCATTCACACCAGCATGGACAATGACTGAGTCATATTTGTACTTGCCTTGGAGTGACCTGAGTGCTTGTGTTATGTGGCGGATCCTAGCGACCGACAGGCTGCTCACCGTGACCCTCTCCTTGTTCAGCCTGGTGAGCGGGATGTCAGTGTGCCTGACGATAGAGTCACCTATTACAAGTGTATCAGGTGTGTTGTTTAGTCTTAAGGGCTGTGACTGTTTGGCACACTGGCTTTGTGAGATATGTGTTGCACGTGTTTTGTTTTGGGGTAGCGGCTGCTTGGGTGTCTGCTTTGGAGGTCTCTGCTGCTTCGCAGATCTTTATTTAGAGCCTCCGAGTATGTTTTTGTGTGATTATGTGTTTGGTTTGCTGTCGTGGTAGGTCTATGTGAGACTGGAATTGTAGTGAGTGTGGTTTCCTTCTCCTCCTGACTGGTTATGCCAGTACTGAGTTGAGAGAGCTTAGCCTCCAGTTTGGCTATATGGTTGCATCTCTCACATGTGTTGGAATTTGTTGGGAGGAGGAGAGGGTTGTCTGTGTACATGAGGCAGTTGTAACATTGCCTCAAGATTCCCAGATTCACCAGCTGGACCGGAGAGGAGATTGACAACTGACCTTTGGACATGCTAGAATAATATTGGGAATTCCTTAATAATTGAAAACCAGGGCCAGTGGGGAGTGAGGGTGTAGTGCTTTTAATTTTTAGTGCTGACTTATATAATTGCTTTAGTGAGCAAGTGCCAGCTAACTTAAGTGCAATGTGTTACAGGTAACTTAAATGCAAAAACGACAAACAGTAACTTTCTTTCAAGTGAAACAAGGAAATAAGTACAGTAAGCAATGCAGATATCACTAGTGATCCACAGTAGCGCTGAGAAGCCGCGTATTAGGTGGAATTAGCGTTCCAGTGAAATAACAAGCAAACAAACAACAAGCATATAAACAAAGCTAGATTCAGCAGGCCTGGATCTAGTCTATGCTACAGCAAACAAGGTGTACCAATTTCAGTAAGATACAGTTCAAATATTCAGGCACTATAAACCTTTAACCAGAAATTCCCAGCTCAGAAGAGCAGAGTCCAGCCTCTTCTCCCACAAGAGTGCAGACCACAAACCTTCTTAATGTAAAATAACTGGCCTGAAGCCCAAGTGCTTAAACCAGAACTAATATACTTTAAGAATAACAGCAGTTCCCAACTTAGAAGGATGAAAGCTACCTGTCCTGCCACCACAGTGCATGCCACAAACCTTCCTAATGTAAAACAACTGGTCTGAAGCCCAAGTGCTTAATCCAAAAGACTTAGAATGATAGCTACACTTTAATCAAGTTACTACCAAGCAGTAATAAATACAATTGAATACTTTAGAGAATGCCTGGATTAGTGATCAAGTTACACAAACAAAGCTAGATCCAGCAGGCCCAAATCCAGTCTATGCCACAGCAAACAAGGCACACCAACTTCAGTAAGAAGCAGTTCAGATATGCATGCACTATAAGCCTTCAACCAGAAATTCCCAGCTCAGAAGGGCAGAGTCCAGCCTCTCCTCCCACAAGAGTGCAGACCACGAACCCTCTTAATGTAAAATAACTGGCCTGAAAGCCCAAGTGCTTAAACCAGAATTAATACACTTTTAGAATAACAGACACTGAGCCCTCAATCAGCAGTTCCCAACCTAGAAGGATGTAAGCTACCTGTTCTGCCACTACAGTGCAGACCACAAACCCTCTCAGTGCAAAACAACTGGTCAGAAAGCCCAAGTGTTTAAACCAAAAGGCTTAGAATGAGTTACACCAAGCAGTAATAAATACAATTGAGTACTTTTAAGATGATGCAAAAGTAAAAAAGTAGGTAGAAACACAAGTACAGTAAAAGCAGATGAATTTTTTTTTTTTTTTCTGAACAAGTGCTGAGATCAAAGAAACAGATTTGAGTGCTGAAACTAGAAAACTGGCTAGTTATAAGAAAAAAAACTAAGCTAGAAGGCTTCCCTCCAACACAGAAGGGCATTGGGGCTCAGAAGCCTACAAATAGTCTATACCACTTAACAGGAAAGGCAGGAAACAAGCTTAATTTTTTTTCCTGTTTCCCAGATGCTCTCTTTGTACACAGTAGGAGTGCCTGAAATCAGAATATGATCTCACTGCACTCAGTTGAGTGAGCAAATGAGATGGGCCCAGAAGGAGTATCCAAACACAAATTTACAAGAGGGGCGGGCAGTTGCAAGGCCACTAAGATTAACACCAAAACAAAAACAGGGAGGGTGGGTGGGACTAACTGAAGAGCAGAGTGAAAACTTCCAGTTCAGTTAATATTCCTTCCACACAGTTAAAATCAATTTAAATACTGTATTTTTTGAAAAAAAGAGCAGATAAAGGTACTTAAATTCTCTTATACGTCCAGTTGAATATAGCAAGTTCTTAGCCGGCCAAAGCTGAGGTTTTTTAAGCAGAAACTATTTCACACTGTACCACTTAAATAGGCAAGGACAGGAAATCAAAGAATGTGACTACCCCCACACCTGTAATTACTAGCAAATAACAAAATTCAGCAAACACTGACTAACTTCCAGTTCAGCTAATATTCCTTCCACACAGTTAAAATCAATTTAAATACTGTATTTTTTTGAAAAAAAAAAGAGCAGATAAAGGTACTTAAATTCTCTTGTACGTCCAGTCGAATATAGCAAGTTCTTGGCCGGCCAAAGCTGAGGTTTTTAAGCGAATCGCACAAATTGTGAACACTCGAGGTGTTTTTTCTGAGATTGCGGTACAGTGAAGAATGGGATATTTGCCCTTTCCTCACTGTAGTGCGATCTCAGAGTTTGGAATATATATTTAGTGGGGCGCCCCCACAACAGGAAGTTCAAGGTCCGGTACATTCGATATTATGAGCGTTCGCAATTTGTGCGATTCGCTCGTATGATATAGACCCTAATGACACTGACAATTAAGAGTTACAGCACAATGGCCCACTACAGCAGGTGTGTGGAGGGGGGAATCCATCTACTCACAAAACAACTTATGTTCAAGGGCCTCCAGCAGAAGGATAAATT
Source organism: Protopterus annectens (assembly GCF_019279795.1). Taxonomy (NCBI): domain Eukaryota; kingdom Metazoa; phylum Chordata; order Ceratodontiformes; family Protopteridae; genus Protopterus; species Protopterus annectens. Next base: position 562,237,044 of record NC_056730.1, on the reverse strand, counting down.
GACCCCAACAATGACCAAACTGACTCGGGTTTGATGAATGACTCGGGTGCTGGAGGAACTTAGCCAGGAGAGATGGGACTCTGCACCCAACCCTCAAAATTCTTTATGTAAGACGCTTGCTATGCATAAAGGTTACTTTTTTGTGCACTTTTTATATGAATATAAGCCTGCGTTTATTATTCTTGGAGATAACAAATTTAACAATTGGAAAATGTCCACTCACCTATTTTAGTCGAAGTAATGGCAGAACAGATTCAGGCTAAATAAGCAGCATGGTCACAATGTAGTCAAAGTGGTCCATGAACATTGTACACTCTGCAGTGCAAGCTCATGGTTCAGCACGATGCAAGTTGGCAGTAAAGAAAGAGCTTAAGGTGTAACAGCACAGCACACCAATGAAACATCAAAAAAGAAGCCACATGAGATCTATTCTGCAGTTCCCAAGTCTAGGAGCAATCACAAACTAACCTTTCGACACTGTCAGTTCCAGTAGAGGGACAGGGTTTAAAGCTATTATCTTTAACCCACTGGGATGAAGATGTTCTCATGGGTAAACCTGATGGTCTGTGTACCACAGGAGGGAGGAGGGGTGCAAACAAAATAAAAAGAAAAAAAACGGGCTTGTCTGTAAGTGACAGCTCATTTCATTTTTTTTCCGGGGGGGGGGGGGGTTCTGCCACAAACCATCAATGCTGGAATGGTTAAAATTACGAGACCTGGCAAGTGATTGCATATGGCTAATGGCACAGAAGATGCAAAAGACAGCAACCAAAGAAACACATGCATCTCTAGGGCCATGAACCAAAAGGAACATAAAAAAATCCCACTTCATACAAAGGTGGGGGCTATCTTAAGTTAACTCAAACACAGATTAAAAGAAAATCAGGACAATAATTTTAGCCAAGTGTGCTGGGAAATTAAGGCTGCACTCCAAGCTCCATGTATTTATTTTTTTTTTACAAATCTGGGGATGATACAAGAGCACTTTATGGTTAACTGGCTAGCTCAGAGTTGTACAATTTGGAAGTGGAGACGCTAAACATCAAACCAAGTATTAAAGTTCACATTTTCCACTCTGGAAAGAGGAAAACAGAGCAATGAGAACTTCATAGCAATTGTAGTAGCAGTAGTAAATGGTACTGTTTCAACTGATAGTTGTTACAGCTAATCAAAATACAGATTCCAAGTTTAAATTACAACAAAAGAAAAAAGAAAACAATATACTTAAAATACATCAGTCTTATGTTGCAGCAATCTAGCTCTTATTCATCCCGTTTGTCTTCCTTTTTTGCAATTCTCTGTAATCCAAATAGGTCATATTTGGATTGTACTACTACGGGTTGTTGCAAATCGAATTTCACAAAGATGTTCAACATCTCTGTACCAAATTTTCAGCAATTTAGGCCAAAATGTTCTCCATCTCTCTCTAATCTCCTAGGACTTTTCACCCATGAACACAGCTTATGCAGTATACTTTGTCATGCCATATAAGCAAGATTCTAATTCATGATTTTTATCAAGCTTTCATATAACTCAAAATTAAACCTCATACACATCTTTAAAACATTCCAATTTTCTATTACAATTAAATATTTCATACAATAAATTTCTTTGGGGAAAAAATCAATGTAAGCTTTAATTCCCTTCGCCTGCTAGGCCCCAAATCCTTCTTTATAATTTTATTTAAAATTGAAATGTTTTGCTTATTTGAATATTTTTTTTCTAAATAATTTCCTAAATACTCCAAATCATATTTTAATATGTTTAACTTTACAAGGTGTTTCAGTCAAACAAAAATTCAAAATTATGCCTTTTTCTGATGGAGCTTGACTACCTAAATCCTGTTTACTTAATCTCATTAGCCTTATCCAACTAGATGCCACTGTTCTCCTTCCAATTTTATTCAAAATTAATCTCTGATGCATATCTCAGCAGAAGATGGGGTAAATTAAAAAATTATTTAAAATGTTTTTCATCAGTTTTCCTTTCATCCCATTTCTCCATATACCTGCTCCACATCACTGAGTAAAATCTTACATCTAATAGAGGTCACAGGTTTCACACTCTTCCTGCTTAAGTTCCTAGTCACTCTATATGCATTATACAAATCTCTTTCAATTTTATGTTGAAGATACTCAATGTGTGAATTCCATTTCCCAGTATCATTAAAAATTATTCCTAAGTACTTAATATTTTTCTCTACTTGCTTATCTTTGATGCAAATGTGACTTTGTATTTTCTTATACCTGAAGATGGTATACTTACATATTTGTCTATTAGTTTCTAATTAAATCTTCTTTAACTCTTTCTTTCGATTCTCTACCTGATTTTGATTTTTTTTGTGTTAAAAGAATATCATCGACATCTCCTTAAACCAGAGTCAATACATATTACAAATAACCAAGAGGCTAACAAACATTCTCCAACTCCTCACTAGATCTCAATTTGATCTGACAATTGTACTCCTTCATTTTCACCTGCATAATGTGTTTTGTCAAATAATTCCTTTATTAATATTAGAATTAAAAGAAAAAGGTTTTCCTTCATTGCATTCAACAAATTTTAATTTACATCAAAGGCAGCTTGCAAATCAGTAAAAGCAGTAAAAAGAACGGTCTCCAATTTTAACATTTTTCTGTTAAATGATTTTACAGATAACTTCCTTGTATAGCTCTTTGTTTAATATAAGGAAACTGATAGTCAAAATATCCTTATTCATATAATCTTGCAATTGTTGCATTATAACTGTTGCAAAGATTTTCAAAGACAAATCTAATAACATTAAATGATAACTGTTGGGATTTAATTTGCATCTTACCTTATAAGTAGAAATTGTAGTACTATTTCCAAGAATAAAACAGAGGTCCCATTTATCTAAATATTTTTTGCAATTGTCTACAAAATTTACTCCTCACTTTCTTAGTGATTGCTTATACCATTCATTTAGTACACCATCCAGGACCGGGGCTTTATTAATTTTTAGTTGTAATATTTCCTCTGTTAACTCATAATTAAATGTCAATACCAATTTGGTTTACTTTTGCTATGAAATAGACTTTCACAAACGTTTTAATTTTCTCTATACTGAATTTATGGATGAAATAAATCATACCACCATTATTTACTTAAATATATCAATCTCCATCTGATCCTTACAGAGATTAACCTCCAGTAAAGTTTTATTTGTCTTAATAGCCTGCATCATCAAATCCCATAATTTCATATTAAATGTTCTCATTATCTCTTATTACTCTTTTCTGCAGTAAACTATTGGTTCTTTCAAATCCTTACATTTTATCCAAATTCTCATTTTTCTTCTCAAATTTTTCATTTACATTACTTGTCAAATCATTTGCATAGAATTCTGTAATTCATGGCTTTAAAAAGGATGAATAACATGAGAACAAACATTTATTAAATTATCACTCAAGACATAGGCACACATACATTAATAGAAAACAAACCATATTTTTTTAATTTAAATGCATCACACATTACAAACAGGTTTTCTTTTGATAAAACAGCTTTCATTTAATCCAACATTACATAAATTGCTCAATTCCTGCTCTCCTTTACACATCACTCTGTTTTTTTAACACTATTCTTCATATATTGTTCTCACAAGTACCATTTCTATGAAACTTGCTCCTATCCTTTTCTAAACATCCCATTTCCTGTTCTTTTATCTATCATACAATATTCAATACTTAAAATACAGTCAGTTTAGTCTGCAATCTCCATTTTCTAGTAATTGCTTTTTGGCAGTCAACAGAATTAACCTTAATAGGGTCTTACTAATGGCTAGGCAATCCAGATCCTATGTCCCAGCTGAAAAGAATAGTTTCCTTAGCTCCAGCCAATTTGCTCCCCAATATTTAGGATTACCATTATAAAAAAGTTACTATGCTATTGGTCCTGAGGCCTTACAAGCCTAGCCAAGAATTTAGCCCATATTCCAACAAATCAGCCCCCAATGCCCCTGTCCGCAGGGACACGTGCAATCCCAATGGTCTATTTTCTGTTCCCCATCCAGTTATCCAGGTAGGTTGCGCTTAAAAAGGGTTAATGAGGTACTTTGCTTGTCATGGAGAGGGAATCTATTCCACAGAATGGGGAGTCTCTGGGACAGAAATCTGTCCCACCAACAAGTCCTATTGATGTCACAGACCAGGTTGAGGTCACGCATGTGGGTTACTCGAGTGGAGCTTGACTTGCGGATATGCAGCAGTTCCATCAAGGCGAAGTCTGAGACTGCTTTGTATGCCAGACAGAAATATCTCTGAGAAGTCTGTATGAGAATGAGTACACGGACAGGCCTTTTAGCCTATCTGTGTAGGGTAGATGTTTGAGGCCCTGGATTCTCGTGGTGAGGAACCTCTGTGGTCTCTCCAGCTGCTGCATATGCTTTGTGAGGTACATGCCGAAAGGGGAATTGTACTCGATGAGTCTTAAAAAGGGATGCTATGACCTCTTTGTCCCCGGAAGAGATATCCTTAATAATGAGATGGGTCAAACAGAAAGCTTTCCGTACAACAGAGGCAACAAGGTGGTCAAAAGTTAGTTTGCTAACAACCTGAGTGCCCAAGTCCATCACAACTGATTGTGTGCTTAGGACCTTGTTATTAATGTGATCACTTGTGGAAAAGTACAGTTTTGTACCTACCATAAATGTAGATGTTCGAGTGTCTTCACTGCTGCAGTCATTACACTTGGGTTATCCTGCCGTCAGGCGGTCCCGCAGTCGGCCAGAGTTCCAAAGTCTTGGTCCGGCGTCGGTTGCCATCGCCTCCTCCCTGACGTCAGTGCGACAAGGGTATAGAAGATGCAGCCGACGCCATTTTCTTCAGTTTTTCTTGCACCAGATGTCAGGTACCTCTAAATAGGTAGGCAATTCCAACTGCTAATAAAACTTACATAAGAAAAGCAAAAAACAACTTACAGCTACCAGCAAATACTCCCCATAGGTAGTAAGGGTAAAACACATAGGTACGTACCAGCCAGTAAGAGGGGAAGGAGGGAGGGTAACCTGGACTGCAGCAGTGTATACACTCGAACATCTACATTTATGGTAGGTACAAAACTGTACTATGTCCATCGTGTTACACTGCTGCAGTCATTACACTTGGGTAGAACCCCAAAGCTGAGGAAGGGCGGCTGGTTCTATAAGGCATTAGGGGTGGCTATAAGGCCCTGCAGCACTGCAGTGGTGAAGACAGCTCTGGATTTAGGAGTATATAGGCAGATGGTAATGCTTGGTGAAGGTATGTACAGAACTCCAAGTTGCTGCTTCCAAAATATCCTTGGTAGGTACTCCCCTGAGGTAGGCAGTTGAAGTGGCTGTTGCCCTGGTGGAGTGAGACCTAATGCTGCTAGGTACAGGTTTTCCATGGTATGTGTAGCAGAAACGTATACAATGTCCTATCCATTTTGAAACAGTCCGTTTTGAAATGGCTTTTCCCTGTGCTCCTGCAGCATATGCTACCAATAATTGCTCAGATTTTCTGAAAGCTTTGGTTTTGTCCAAGTAGAAGCGTAACTGCCTGTGAATGTCCAAAGAGTGCAGTAGTCTCTCCCCTTTATTCTGTGGTTTAGGATAAAAAGTTGGCAGGTGAATAGTTTGGTTTGGAGCCACACTGGATACCACCTTTGGCATAAAAGTAGGGTTTGTTCTTAAAGACACCCTGTCCTGGTGGAAAATGAGGAAAGGTTCCACTGCCATTAGTGCCAGTAATTCTGAAACTCTTCGTGCTGATGTTATTGCCAGGAGCAGAGCAGTTTTCCAACAGATATATTTTAATTCTGCTGTGTTGGCTGGCTCAAAAGGAGGTAAAGTTAGCTTTTCCAAAACAAAGTTGAGGTCCCTAGTTGGAGTAGGTGCTCTACGGGGCAGTCTTATGTTTTTAGCCTCTCTGAGGTACTGTTTTAACAGAGGATTGGAGAAAATTGGTGGATCTGTGTTGCAATAAGCAGAGATGGCAGAGGCGTGGATCTTGATGGATGAGAAGGAGAGTCCTTTGTCCAGCATCTCAGTTAAGTATTGTAGTATCTGAGGAATGTTTGGGACAAGAGGGTCAAGGCTGTGAGCTTGGTTCCAGGCACAGAATCTCGTCCATTCATTCGAGTAGGCTTTCCTGGTACTAGGCCTTCTGGCCTCCAGAATGACATCCATAACAGCTTTGGAGAGAGGCATTGCTTGCTTGACTAAGGAATCTTCCATGCAACTAGGTTTAAGGTCTTTAGCTGGCTGTGTAGTATTTGTTTGTTGTGCTGAGTCAGCAGAAGTGGGATTTGAGGCAAAATCCAGGGTGGTTCTTGTGCTAAGCTCCTTAAGACTGGGTACCAGTGCTGGCGTGGCCAGTCTGGTGCAATCAGGATCATCTTTGGCTCTTCCTGCCTGGCTTTTATGAGTACCTTTGGCAGGAGAGGTAGTGGTGGGAAAGTGTATATTTGTAGGTTATCCCAGCTGAATGAGAGGGCATCCACTTTCCATGCTTGTGGATGGTAACTCCTTGTGCAGAATTTTTTGTAGCTGGCAGTTTATTGGGGATGCAAACAGATCTGTGTCCGGGCTCCACCATTTCTCTGTTATTATTCTGAATATTTGTGGATTCAACTCCCATTCGTGGGGATCCATGATGTTTCTGCTTAAGTCGTCTGCCAGTGTGTTTTTCTCTCCTGGCAGGAACTGTGCTTGCAGATGAACTTGAAGGTTTATAGCTGTGTTCCACAAGGTCATAGCTTGTCTGCATAGGGGGTAGGAGTGAGTGCCCCCTTGCTTGTTTATGTACCAAGTAACTGTGGTGTTGTCTGTCTTTAGTAGTAGTTGTCCTGGATGCAGCAGGTCCTTGAAAGCTATAAGCGCATTTTGTACAGCTAGCATCTCTTTTTGATTGATGTGAAGATATCTTTGTTCTGCGGGCCACGTGCCCTGAATACATTTGCCTGCCATGTGTGCTCCCCAGGCATAATACGATGCATCTGTTGTCAGTGTCTGCCTGGCTGTGGGTTGTGTAAAAGGCTGTCCCTTGTTGAGGTGAAAAGCTTGAGCCCACCATTGAAACTCCTGCTAAAGGCAAAGGATTAGTGGTATAACTGTTTCCAAACTTTGACAGTGTTGAAACCATACATTCTTTAGGTACCATTGTAGTTTCCTCATATGCAGTCTGGCATATGGAATTAGTAGTATGCAGGATGCCATGTAACCCAAAGCCTGCAGAATTTTTCTTGCAGGGAGTTGGGTTTTTGTTGCCATCAATTGAAAGTATTAAGTCAGTTGTCCTTGTTTGTCTGGTGTGAGATAAGCCATCCGGGCTGTTGTGTTCAAGCTGGCACCCAGGAATATAATCTCTTGTGAAGGCACTAGTTTTGATTTCTTTTCGTTTACTGTGTACCCCAGGGAACTTAACTTTTTTACAAATGCCAGATGCTGTAGAAGAATGTCCTTGCTCTCTGCTTGAATAAGGCAGTCGTCCAGGTACGGATAAATTTGAATTCCTTTCTGTCTGCAAAATGCAATTAATGGTGCCAGGCACTTTGTGAAGACCCTGGGCGCAGTAGATAAGCCAAAGGGCAGTGCAGAAAATTGGTAGTGTATTGAACCAGCTATGAATCTGAGGTATCTTCTGCAGTTTTGTCTGATAGGGACATGCAGGTATGCCTCTTTGAGGTCCAAAGTCACGAGCCAAGCTTTCTTGCCCAGCATGGGAAGAAGCTGCTGTAATTTCGGAACATCCAGGTAAGTGTTTAGAGATGAAAGATCCAGAATGGGCCTCCAGGCTTGGTCCTTTCTGGGTACCAGAAAGAGTCTTGAGTAAAATCCTTGTCCTTGCTCCTGTGATGGTACCTTTTGAATAGCTCTCATATCCATGAGTGCTGCAATTTGTTTTTGAGCCTCTGCCCATTGATTTGGTGGCATATTTGGCATTCCTTTTAACCTTGGCAGAGTGTGAAAGTGGAACCTGTAACCTTGAAATACAATGCTGAGAACCCATTTGTCTTTGGTGATCATTTGCCAGTTGTGGTAGAAGAGTGCCAGTTTTCCTCCCAAGGGGGCTGCCAAGAAGGATTTGTTTGGCAGCTGTAGTGGGAAGTCATTGGAGCTGCTTTTTATATGGTTGGGGCCTGTTTTCCCCTTCTTTCGGGCCTGATGCAACCCATTGTCGAGGCCTGTAAGGACCTTGTGTTTGACCTCTACCTCTTGGACGTCTGTATCTTCCCCTTAGAGGTCTGTCTGTAATTGGAAAGGACCAGTTCTTAGTTGGCCAGTTTCTGCTAAATCTAGGAGGCTGAACCTGTAAGAAATCCTTCACCGTTTGCATAGATTTTGCCTTATCCTCCATTTTCTTTAATACCTCTTCTGCCTTAACTCCAAATAACACATCCTGCTGCAAAGGTGCATCCAATAATTTTGCTTTAACATGATCTGGTAACGTATGTTCTTTTAACCAAACATGCCTTCTAATGACAGAGCCTTTAACTGCTGCTCTGCAGAAGGTGAGAATCAAAACCACATTGCAAAGTATGCTTTCCCACTTGTTCATCTGCATGCAATAAGTCATCCATTTCTTTAAAATTAGGAGGATCTGATTCTAGAAGCATTTTTTGTTTTAACTGAGAAAGTAAAAATTGCTGATATTTTAGCACGTGAAACTGGCAATTTAAGGCTCTCATTGCTAAAGTTGCAGACGTATATACTTTCTTTCCCCATCTGTCTAATGCTCTGGAATCTCTGTCAGAGGGAACTGGATTCTTGGCTGATGAGGCCTTAACTCCTTTGGGTCCCTGAGAAATAGTTTCAGGGTCAGCTACAGGGCTTTTATACAGAAATTTATGTGAGTCAGGGACTCTGTAGTATCTGTCAGGTTTAACAAGGGCTGGAGGCAAGGAATCAGGATTTAAGCTGGATTTAGTATACACATCATCCACAATATCTAACACTGGCTGAACAGCAAGGGGTCTGTGTTGAGGTAATAAAAGGAAGTCTCTGAGCCTTTTCTTGGATTCTGAATAATCCTGGCCTTCCCAGTGGAAATGCTCCCTCAAGGTATGTAGGGTTTCCCCAAAGGAGTAGTCATCAGGCGGTGAGGCTGATGGAATTGATTCCTCAGCATCAGAATCCTCATAAGGGGGTAAAGAGTATCCTAGGTCTGAGGATGAATCAGAGGAGATGGACAGCTGGTCGGATGAGTCATAGTCTGCATCCTGTCTAGGCCTTTTATCAGGAGGGGCATGGGACCCCCTGATCAGGGTAATTAGGTCTTCGGCCATTTTGAGCATTTGTTTCTTAGGCATGGAGGCCTGTCCTGGAGAATGCTGTATTTGTTTCTTTGACTTTAAAGGAGGCTTAGACTTAGCTGAGGGTTTAATGCTTAACTGAGTAGGTCTGAAGACACCCTCTGTAGCTGTGGGTTGCTCAGCTACTGCGGATCACTCTGAAAGGTTAGTTTCGGTAAGCTGAAGAACTTGTGCGTCCGAAGGCCCAGCCATCTCCACGTGGGAGTCAGAGGCGGCTTGTGGTTCTACAGAAGCGTTCGTCAGTGGCTGCGAAGGCACCTCGCTGAGAACCGGCGACTGGCCTAGAAGAAGCTTCGTCGTTAGTTTTGGGCCTCGGATGCCTATCCTTGTCTTTGCGCTTTTTGTGTATTCCGGTCGTCGGAAGTTCCGACGGCATGGTATAATTGAATTTTCTACCAAAATAATGTCAGGCAAAATCAAACTGACGTTTAATAGTGCGCTTGTTAAACCTAGCACAAAACCGACAACCAGTGACGTCGTGGTCAGGGCCTAGGCATGGGATACAATAGGAATGGAAATCCTTATGAGGTATTTGCTTCCCACAAGAAATACAGTTATTAACTTTTACTGACATCTGTCTGAGGCAAGAAAAAGTTTCCCCAACGGGGTACTTAGCTTTGTAGAAGACTTCGGTTCTGGATTCGGAATGAAAACCTCAGGAGACGGCCGACCGGCACTTGCAAACTGCTTTTGCTTCGGGCACCACACGGCAAGAAAGACTGAAGAAAATGGCGTCGGCTGCATCTTATATACCCCTGTCGCACTGACGTCAGGGAGGAGGCGACAGCAACCGACGCCGGACCAAGACTTTGGAACTCAGGCCGACTGGGAAACCGCCTGACGGCAGGATAACCCAAGTGTAATGACTGCAGCAGTGTAACACGATGAACATCTGTACTATGTTCATCGTGTTTCACTGCTACAGTCATTACACTTGGGTTGAATCCCAAAGCTGAGTCAGGGTGGCTGGTTCTATAGAGGATCTGGTGTGGCTATGAGGCCCTGCAGCACTGCAGTGGCAAAGCCAGCTCTGGATCTAGAATAAAGAGGCAAGTGGCAATGCTTGGTAAAGGTGTGCACTGAACTCCAGGTTGCAGCTTCCAAAATGTCTTTGGTAGGCAATAGAAGTGGCAGTTGCCCTGATGGAATGTGGTCTAATGTTAGATGGTACAGGTTTCCCAATCCTGTGTGTAGCAGAACCGGATACAGTGTCCTATCCACTTTGAAATGGTCTGCTTTGAAATAGCCTTTCCCTGTGATCCTGCAGCATATGATACAAACAATTGTTCAGTTTTTCTGAAAGCTTTTGTTTTGTCCAAGTAGAAGCGTAATTGCCTGTGTATGTCCAAGGAGTGTAGAAGTCTCCCCCCTTTATTCTGGGGATTTGGATAAAAAGTTGGCAAGTGAATAGTTTGGTTAAGAGCCATACTGGATACCACCTTAGGCATAAAAGAAGGGTTTGTTCTTAAAGAAACCCTGTCTTGGTGAAAAATAATGAAAGGCTCCACTGCCATTAGTGCCTGTAGTTCTGAGACTCTTCGTGCTGAGGTTATTGCCAGGAGCACAGCAGTTTTCCATGATACATATTTTAATTCTGCTCAATTGGCTGGCTCAAAAGGAGGTAAAGTGAGCTTTTCTAAGACAAAACTGAGGTCCCAAGTAGGTGTTGGTGCTGCCCGGGGCAGTTTTATGTTTTTAGCCCCTCTGAGGTACTGCTTTAGCAATGGATGAGAGAAAATAGGAGGATCTGTGTTGTAATGAGCCGATATGGCAGAGGCGTGGATCTTAATGGATGAAAAAGATGGTCCTTTGTCCAGCATCTCAGTCAAATATTGTAGTATCTGAGGAATGTTAGGGACAAGAGGGTCAAGGCTTTGAGCCTGGTTCCAGGCACAGAATCTCTTCCACTTTTCTGAATAAGATTTCCTGGTGCTAGGCCTCCTGGCCTCCAAAATTACATCCGTAACAGCTTTAGAGAGAGGTGTTGTCTGTTTGGCTAATGAATCTGCCATGCTGCCAGGTTTAAGGTATTGAGCTGACTGTGCAGGATCTGATTGTTTTGTTGAGTCAGTAGGTGTGGGATTTGAGGCAAAATCCAAGGTGGCCCTTGAGCTAAGTTCTTTAAGATTGGGTACCAATGCTGGCGTGGCCAGTCTGGAGCAATCAGAATCATCTGTGGTTTTTCTTGTCTGGCTTTTAGGAGTACCTTTGAAAGTAGAGGCAGAGGTGGGAAGGCATAAACTGTTAGGCTTTTCCAGCTGAATGAAAGAGCATCCACTTTCCATGCTTGTGTGTGATAAGTCCTTGTGCAGAAGTTTTGTAGTTGGCAATTCAGTGGGGAGGCAAAAAGATCTATGTCTGGGCACCCCCATTTTTGCATTATTATGCTGAAGACTGGTGGATTTAATTTCCTCTCTTGAGGATCCATGATGTTTCTGCCTAAGTCGTCTGCCAGAGTATTTTTCTTTCCTGGCAGGAATTGTGCTTGCAGATGAACTTGAAAAATTAGAGCTGTGTTCCACAAGGTCATGGCTTGTCTGCATAGGGGGGTAAGAATGAGTGCCCCCCCTTGCTTGTTTATGTACCACATTACTGTGGTGTTGTCTGTCTTTAATAATAATTGTCCTGGATGCAGAAGGTCCTTGAAAGCTGTAAGGGCATTTTGTACAGCCAACATCTCTTTTTGATTGATGTGAAGATGCATTTGGTCTGTGGTCCATTTGCCCTGAATACATTTTCCTGCCATGTGTGCTCCCCAGGCATAATCCGAAGCATCTGTTGTTAAAGTCTGCCTGGCTGTGGGAAGAGTGAAAGGCTGACCCTTGTTGAGGTGACATGCCTGTGCCCACCATCAAAACTCCTGTTGTTGGCAGGGAATTAGTGGTATTACTTTTTCCAAGCTGTGAGTGTTGAGTCCAAACACTTTTTAGGTACCATTGTAATTTTCTCATATGCAGTCTGGCATATGAAATTAGTAGTATGCAGGATGCCATGAATCCCAAGGTCTGCAGAATTTTTCTTGCAGGGAGTTGGGACTTTGTTGCCATCAATTGAAAATACTGAGTCAGTTGTCCTTGTTTGTCTGGCGTGAAATAAGCCATCTGGGCCGTTGTATTTAAGCTGGCACCCAGGAATATTATTTCTTGTGAGGGCACTAGTTTTGACTTCTTTTTGTTTACTGTGTACCCTAGGCAAATTAGCAACCTTTTTACAAATGCCAGATGCTTTAGAAGAATGTCCTTGCTCTCTGCTTGAATCAGGCAGTCATCCAGGTATGGATATATTTGAATTCCTTTTTGTCTGCAAAATGCAATTACTGGTGCCAGGCACTTTGTGAAGACCCTGGGCGCAGTAGATAAGCCAAAGGGCAGTGCAGAGAATTGGTAGTGCATTGAACCAGCTATGAATCTGAGGTATCTTCTGCAATTTTGTCTGATAGGGACATGCAGGTATGCCTCTTTGAAGTCCAAAGTAACAAGCCAAGCTTTCTTGCCCAACATGGGAAGGAGCTGCTGTAGTGTCAACATTTTGAATTTGGGAACATCCAGGTAAGTATTTAGAGTAGAAAGGTCTAGTATGGGTCTCCAGGCTTTGTCCTTTCTGGGGACCAGGAAGAGTCTTGAGTAAAAACCTTGTCCTTGTTCCTGCTGTGGCACTTTTTGAATAGCTCTCATGTCCATGAGGGCTGAAATTTGCTTTTGTGCCTCTGTCCATTGATTTTGTGGCAGGTCTGGCATTCCTTTTAGCCTTGGTAAAGTGTGAAAGTGGAACCTGTAACCTTGAGACACAATATTCAGAACCCATTTGTCTTGGGTGATTGCTTGCCAGTTTTGTGAAAATAGTGCTAATTTCCCCCCTAAGGGGGCTGCCAAAAGGGAAGAGCTTGGCATTGGAAGGGGGAAGTCATTGGGACTGTTTCCTGTAAGGTTGTGACTTGTCTTCCCCTCCTTTTGGGGTTGAAGCACCCCACCGTCGTGATCTGTAAGAGCCTTGGGGCTGAGATCTGCCTCTTGGGCGTCTGTATCTTCCTCTTTGTGGCCTGTCTGACACTGGAAAGGACCAATTTTTTGTAGGCCAATTCCTGCTAAATCGAGGTGGCTGCACCTGTAAGAAATCCTTCACTGTTTGCATAGACTTTGCCTTATCCTCCATTTTCTTTAATACCTCTTCTGCCTTAACACCAAATAAAATATCCTGCTGTAAAGGAGCATCCAATAATTTTGCCTTAACATGATCGGGTAAACTTTGTTCTTTTAACCAAGCATGCCTTCGAATCACAGATCCTGTAACTGCTGCTCTACAAGAAGCCTCTAATGAATCAAAACCACACTGCAAAGTACATTTCCCACTTGTTCAGCTGCATGCAATAAATCCTGCATTTCCTTATAGTCAGGTTGTTCTACACTTGTACTCATTTTCTGTTTTAACTGAGACAGTAAATATTGTTGATATTTAAGCATGTGAAACTGGCAATTTAAAGCCCTCACTGCTAAAGTTGCAGAGGTGTAAACTTTCTTCCCCCATCTGTCTAATGCTCTAGAATCCCTGTCAGAGGGAACTGGATTTTTAACCGTGGAAGCCTTTACCCCTCTGGGACCCTGGGAAATAGTTTCTGGGTCAGCAGTAGGGTTTTTATAAAGAAATTTGTGAGAGTCAGGGACTCTGTATTACCTGTCTGGCTTGACTGAAGCAGGGGGTAAAGAATCAGGATTTAAAATGGATTCAGAGAACACATCATCCACAATATCCAACAATGGCGGAATAGCAAGGGGCCTGTGCTGAGGCAATAAAAGAAAGTTTGAGCCTTTTCTTGGATTATGAGTAATCCTGGCCCTCCCAATGGAAATGCTCCCTCATGGTATGTAAAGTTTCCCCAAAAGAGTAATCCTCAGGAGGAGTGGCTGAAGGTATTGATTCTTCAGCATCTGAGTCCTCATAGGGGGGTAAAGAGTATCCCTGGTCTGAAGAGGAATCAGAATATATAGAAACCTGGTCAGAGGAATCATAGTCTGTATCCTGCCTAGGCCTTTTATCTGGAGGGGGATGGGAACCCCTGATCAGAGTAATTAAGTCTTCGGCCATTTTGAGCATCTGCTTTTTAGGCATGGAGGCCTGTCCAGGTGAATGCTGTACTTGCTTCTTTGTCTTTAATGTAGTTTTAGACTTGGCTGTAGTTGCAATGGTAAGTTGTGAAGGTCTGAAAACACCCTCAGAAGCTGATGCCTGCTCAGCGGCTCCGGTCCCATCTGAAGGGTTAGTCTCCGTAGGCCCAACACCTTGAGTATCCAGAGGCCTTAGCACCTCCACGTGGGAGTCGGTAGTGGCCTGTGGCTCTGAGGTAGCGGGTGTTAGGGGCGGCGAAAGCGGCTCACTGAGAACCGGCGACTGGCCTAGAAGAGGCTTCGTCTTCAGTTTTGGGCCTCTGATGCCTGTCCTTATCCTTGTCTTTGCATTTTTTGTGAATTGCGGTCGTCGGTTGTTCCGACGGCATGCTATAATTAAACCTTCAGCCAAAGTAATGGCGAGCAAAATCAAACCAACGTTTAATAGTGCGTTTGTTAAATCTAGCACAAAACTAACAACTAGTGATGTCGTGATCATGGCCTAGGCATGGAATACAGTAAGAATGGAAATCCTTATGAGGTATTTGCTTCCCACAAGAAACACAATTATTAACTTTTACTGACATCGGTCTGAGGCAAGAAAAAGTTTCCCCAACGGGGTACTTAGCTTTATTGAAGACTTTGGTTCTGAAAATCGAATTTAATATCTCTGGAGTCGGCCGACCGGCAGTTGCGAACTGCTTTTGCTTCAGGCACCGCGCGGCAAGAAAGACTGAAGAAAATGGCGTTGGCTGCTTCTTATATACCCCTGACGCACTGATGTCAGGGAGGAGGCGACAGCAACAGACGCCAGACCAAGACTTTGGAACTCTGGCCGACTGCGGGACCGTCTGACGGCAGGACAACCCAAGTGTAATGACTGCAGCAGTGAAACACGATGAACATAGTCACTCACCCCAAAGGGGGTGATGATGCATTTTTTGGCTTTCAGTTTGAGGCCATGTTTCTAGCACCAGTCATTTGTTTGGGTGAGACCCTCTTGGAGGATGTCCACATTACTACGGGAATTGAGGACAGCCCCAGCTTGCAGTAATCTGCAAATTTGGTCAGCCATAGCCCACTGGTTTTGGCTTGCACCTCAGAAACATATATCCCAAACAACAGAGGCCCCAAGACAGCTCCCTGGGGTACACCACACGTTACGGGTCTACTACTCAAGGTGGCTTCCCCTATTTTGACTAGGTGGGTTCTATCAGTGAACCAGTTTGCTACCCATCTGGTAACATACGGACTGTTTATTACACCAGAGTGGGGAATAGTATCAAATGCTCTGACCATGTCAAGGTAAGTGGTGTGCACCATCTTCCCCTCATCCATGGCTTTAGTGACATCTCAAAGAAATCTACCAAATTTAACAGGCATGACCTCCCCTTGATGAAACTAAATTGTATAAAATTCAGTGTTTGGAGGTTGCCAATGTCCTTGTTAATGAGGTCCATGATCATCTGTTCAATGGCCTTGCAGATCAGGCTAGTTAGGCTGATGGGTCTATAATTTGCTCGATCAGTGGATGCTCCACCTTTGTGCAAACGGATGACCATGGCCGTCTTCCACTCGGCTGGGACGAAGCAGTTACTTAAGCTTTGGTTGAATAGGGTGCCTAATGGTGCTGCAAGTTCCTGCCTGAGTTCATGTAGGATGCAGCCTGGGACATTATCGGGTCCCATGGAGGCTGTATTATTTTGCCTTTGAGACAGCAGTGATGACTTGCTCCCTAGAGAAAAAGGGGGGGGGGTAGCTGATGGGGATGTCCCGATGTACTGATGGGGGGGAGCAATGGGTGAAGTTTTCACTGAAACGGTCTACCAGCAGGTTGGCTTTATCTATGGCATTTGTGTATGTGGTGTCCTTGACCACCAGATCTGAACAGATCTGAGTGCTTCCTTTGAGATTGCGGACATATGTGAAGAAGGCCTTATGACCGTCTTTAACAGATGTGGCCAGCTTGGACTCCAAGTTTGCTTTGGAGGATTTCACTAGTGCTCTTATTTGCTTTTTCAGGCTAAGGAGAGATTGCTTCCATTAGGCACCTGTTTCTTCTTGGTCCTGGACAGCATTTTCGTTCCTTTTATTACAGAGTTCATTTATTGCAGATGTCCACTAGACAAGTTTACTCTTCCTTGAGGAGAAGGAATTTGTCCTGTCGGGTATTCCTGATTCTATGCAGCTATATAAATGCTCGTATAGTACTTGGGTGTAGGTTTGGACATATCTGCCAATTCCTATTGGGGGGGGGCTGTGAAACTATTTATACCTTCCCTCAAGAGGTTGGAATCAGCTTTGGAGAATTTTTTTGTTTGACCTTAGCTGGGGGGGGGGGGGGGGGGGGGCAGGGGAGATGGCGACTTCAAAAGTGACCGCATTGTGGTCAGATCTTACCAGGAATGATGACACTGTATGGATACTGCAGTGGTTATTCATGTTGGTTAACACGAAGTCGAAGATATTATCACCTCTTGTGGTAGTGTCAACCAGCTTGTCCAAGGCATTTGTAGTGACGAAATCAAGCAATCTCTGAGCATTTGTGTTTTGGCATGATTGGTTGGACAGTTAAAAGTTTCCCAGGATCAAGATAAAGGGTCGAGTCTTGATAGATTCAAGGAGGTCCAGATAGGTGGAGTAGGCATCTTGAGTCAAAGCTGGGGTCTGTAGCTAGCTAGGATTTGAATAGGGGTTTTGTCAACAGTTAACTGCACCTGGAATGTCTCCCGTGCATCATAGTGTTTGACCAGCCTGCAGGTATCCATGTCTTTAATGTATATTGCAACTCCACCTCCTTTTGCTTTGCTGCCCATGGTTTGGGGTCTGAATGTATGACAGGATGAGTAACCTGGTATGGTTGGGGTGCTCTCTGCAGCTCTGAACCAGGTTTCTGTGACCACACAAATGTCAGCATCTTTCAGGGTTATAAATGCTTGCCATGAGTGCAATTGCATGTTTGGACTCCTAGCATTTAACAGCATGACCTTAAATTTGCGTTTAGATGACATTTTCATGTTGGTATTTTGACCTCATGGCATTGAGAATATTCCATAGGGATTGTTTAAAAGCCTGCCAGCTCATTACACTCCCATAAACAAGTTAACATTTACCCCTTTCTTCCTCATCATACCTCCAACATTTACTATCTGAGGAAAATTCCTTCAAGTCTGTTTAAGGTATAAAACATACCAATGCAAACACTTCCAAGCCAAATTGTGAACTTCATAGACTTTGCTGCATACTTGGGAGACATAATTATGCCCTCCAAATGATCCCTTGTAATCTTCTGAATCTTTTCTAACATTCTCCGATTCTTACACTTACCATGCAATATTTTGCATTCCATACTAATATTAGACCTTGCCCCATCTCCACTAGAGCAGGTATTTCACTTAGGAACCCCTATCCCTTTCTTTCTCTCTGCCTACACTCAGATAAAAATTCCTTGTAGGGAAGGCAGTCTCTAACCTGCAGTACAAGAATCCAAACGTCTTCTTCTCGGGCTCATACTACATTACTTTTCCTTCTCCAGTAATCTGCTCCCAATACATCGGTTCCTTGGCCAGTTTACTCCAACAAATTCCATCCACCATGCCCATTTTCTGTACCCCTACTTACAGTCATCTCTACTAGCAAAATCTCCTTTCTCTATTTCCATGTTGGCTTACTTCTTAGAATAATTTATGCATCTTTATAAATGAAGATTTTGCATGGTTGTTGTTATTCTTAAAGATCTGCATCCAAAGTCTCACCCCCCCCACCAACTTACTTGCAATCCCTTTTCACTTTGAATTATAATTTTCTGTTTGTATCACATATGTGAGCCTTAACTGTGCATCTCTAAAATAGCCTTTCATATAAGGTAATCCTAAACCACCTTGTTCTATTGGGAGAATCAGCTTATCCAACTTAACTTTCTCTTTCCTTTCCAGATAAATTCTTTCAGCTCTTTACTATTGTCCTCAACTTCTGTATATAAAACTAAATAGACTAAAACATTTTCGCTGCTTGCATCTTACTATCCATATCCATAAACAAGAGCTTCTAGTTTCTCAGTTTTTGCATTATCTTTTTAGTTTCATCTCACATATCTTTAGCTGCGATAAAAGAAGCCTTTTAACTCAAATTTCTAAATGCTTCATCTTATGTCCCATGTGATTTCACCCTGTATTCCAAAATATTACCTGTTTGTTGCTTGACAGAGCTACCTACTATTATATCTGAAATGGCATGTGGTCACTCAACATCCCATCTTTAATCTATATTTTAAAGAGCTCTCTGGAACTGGTCATTAAATAAGCAATGATGCATCTTACTTTGAAATAAATACATATCTATTGTCACACAATTATCCATTTAAATATTCTTAAATGCACTGGTAATCTTTAAAACTTTTAATCTATTTTGGTTAACACATATACCTTGTGACTGCCATTACCATTCCCTTTTTAAATAATCTGAATATGTATTATACTGCCCTATTCTAGCACTGATGTCACCACAAACAATAGTATCCATCCAATGTACGTGTCTCTGAAGTTATTAAAGCACTATTTCATCTCGTTTCTGCTCACTTTTCTACTTTTTACTTGCATAGAAATCAAGATCAAATTATACTTCCTATTTCTATATAAAGCATTTATTATAATACAAATTTCTAATTTATATATCAAGATTGGTTTAATTCCTATGGATATTCCAGTGGCAGTCAATGTTCCCTTAGCCCTACCAAAGGTATTTTTCTTTCTACCTCGGCTTCATATTTTATATACTCATCAATGAGAACATAATTTTTAGATGGAACCGATGCTTCCTGAAAAATTAATACATCAACAATTTTATTTATTCTCTAAAATCTCTATCTTGTACATTTCTTTATTCATTTTATAGTCCATGTCAGTATCCTAAAACCGCACCCATTATTTTCAGTCAAGTATCCAGATTTCATTCCTTCCAGTTTATAGAGTATACCCCTACATAAATCTTCTAAGACTCTCATATGTCATATTTGTTACACCACATAACAATTTGAGTTTTTCTTTTTCAGCCTACTTTCTCAATCTCTTCTTCACGATGTTTTCAATCAGAAATCTTAAATAATTCAACTTGCATGGTATTGCCTTTCCTACTCTAGGTACACTATAGAGAGTGATCAAACTTTTCCTTCTCTTTTTCTATAAAGACTTCTCATGCCTTTTTCCATAACCATCTCTCATTTCATCTACCTTTACAGCTTCTCTTAACTGTTAAAAACACATCTTATTTGTTCTTTTATTTTGTCACAATCTAAATTCAACGTGATTATCAAAAGTTACTCCCCAACCATACAGAATGAATGAATGACTGGCTATATATTTTGCCAAATATAATTTAACTTCACTCCCACCTGTAATGCACCCCTTCCTTCTCTCTGAATTTTATAAAACATTTTTATTAGTAGTTACATTCTCAAACACTAAGCTATTCAAATTCTCAAAATAAACGTTTTGATTATTCTCAACTTGATAAACTATACCTATATCCACTTTTAAAAAAAATAATAATTTTGAGGGGAAAAGCCATCTGTTCCTCTTCCTATTTTATCTGTCCTCATTGGTGTATATATATTTTTTCCCTTCCATTCTTGATTTTTGGCCTCTCTCTTTCAACTTTAGATATTTTACAGCACTTTGATGACTTTTTCTTCCTTTTCATATCACAATGACCACTGACGTTTTGGACCTCTCTCTCTCTCTCTTCAACATTTCTACATATATGGTTTTCCTCGCTTAAATTATCTTACATTTTTTTTCTCATCATATTTCAAATCAATGGAATGAATTCTTGCCCGATTACTCTCCATCACCTCCTTCAATTCCAAATTCACTTTTTTTTTCTGTCTAATATTTCTTTTCCCTTTTCACCATTACTTAATCCACTTTTCTTCATATTTTTTAAGGAAAACTCCCCTCCCTTAACATTTATCTACATTTCCTTCAAGATTAATATCTTCGCAAGATGTTAAGATTATTCCTATTTTGTCTACTCCTTTATCTCACTTATTTACTTACATTTGCTATCCCTGTTAGTCATATTTTTCTTTAAATATCTTCATACCTATTTTAAAAATATCAGGTTTCATTTATTTTATTTCTTCTAAAGTCCTAATTACCTACTGTAAGTCCTCAATTTGCCAGCAATTTATGGTTAACTGTTCGTATAATCTTATAGCTGAAAGTACTCTCTCACATTTCCCTTCCACTATATACCATTTTAAAAATGTATTTTCCTTTCTCTGTGTTGAAAACGGTTACTATCATTTCATATTTTCTCCTCTATACCCAATGAAGATAAAAGATTTATTCTGTACAAATTGTCAAACCTTTCCCATTTGTATCCCAACTTTCCTACAAGTCACAATTACCCTAAATGTCTTTTACTGGCTCACTTAATAATCTTATCGACAA
The DNA here is from genome assembly GCF_019279795.1 of Protopterus annectens. Classification (NCBI taxonomy): domain Eukaryota; kingdom Metazoa; phylum Chordata; order Ceratodontiformes; family Protopteridae; genus Protopterus; species Protopterus annectens. The sequence goes on along the minus strand of NC_056730.1, from coordinate 562,216,199 downwards.
ATTATATTCACTTACTGAACCTATAACCTCATTATATTCCTTTGTTTCTTTTTGCCCATCTAATTCTTCCTTCGTCACTGAAAACCTTCCATTACTATTCTTTTGCTTGGCAGTCAAACATTTCATCTGTTTGCAGTTTTACAATAGTCTCCCCCCTCCGTACTGCTCAACTTTTTCCTTATATTGTGTAAATCACAAACTGATAACTTATTCATCTTACAACTCTTAACTTTCCTTCTTCCCTTAATTCTATATTTGGTATAGAAATTTCAGTCATGTTATGTTATACTGCTTTCTCCATGTACTCTTAATTAGTATTGTGTAGTTATACACTCTTCCTTAATCATTTTGACAATTTAAAGGAAAAAATCTGAAGTTATGGATATCCTCCTCTTATATATATATATATACATATTTAATTTTATTTTAATTTATTCAATATTTGTTCACCAGGAATGTCTGACTGGGACAGAGCCCATTTTCAGCCCAGGACCAAAATGCTCTAGACATATGTCTTTGGAAGATACCTATATATATATATATATATATATATATATCTATATAGGTCTTTTACTAAATTCTGAAGTTTCAAAACTTTGAATGTCTTATAGTTGATGTGAAGATTGGAGGAAGATGGGCGAAGGCTGCCAGCCTAGTCAAATAGAATTTGATACATAATTCTATCAACTGTACAAATAAATGTAAAATACAGGCTTGTGTTTTTAAATGAAAGAAAACACTGCAAAACATGAACTTCAAGACTGTTGCAACATTGCCATCTGCAACAATCTGGAAAACCAAGCCAAGCATTTCAAATGTGTCTTTTGAAGCTGAAAAGATCTTATGAATCTCTTTGGTGTTTACAAGTCGGCTCCAGTGAGTCTGGATGAAGGTTTCAGGCCCATTGTTTTAAGGTTAAAGTTAAGGGCCGGAATTTACATGTGGAAGGTGCTTTATTGCTCTGGTTTCTGCTAGAGTGTATATATGAAATGCCTTTTATTTTTGTAGTCTCCTGAGCAGGTGTTCGCTTGCTAAATAATGCAGTTTCTGGCCTGGGAACTCCAGACTAAGTGTCAAAATTATTTAATTTGCAAGGGCCTTAGAGAGCTGTTGGTTAGTGTTTAAAAACTATTGGTGAGAGAGAATGGGAAGCATTTTGATCTTGGACATCTAACCAAGCACTGCCTGCTCTTTATGTATACAAGATTATAGCACTGTGTTTTCTCTTAAGAATAGCTAAAGATTAGAAAGTTAGACTAAGCATTTTTCTTTGAAATCAGATCTTTCCTACGATATTGTTTTAAGTTTGTGTGATCTCTGTACTTCAGTAGCATTATACTGTAGAAGTTTTGTCTTGTGTTTTAATTATTTATTATTAAATATTTTAAAACCTTTACCTGTGGCTGGTTTATGTAGAGATAATTTAACCTCTAAAGTATATTACATATTTACAGATTTTACTGTCTAAGTCACCCCAAATTAAGTCTGGATTATAATATTGCACAGTAATAATTGGACACCTTTTTAAGGGCCTTTTAGTAGCTGATAATTCTATTAAGCTGGTGGTGGCAGTAATTACTACTGTATAGTCTGGGTAAAGGGGCACAGCTGGAGAATCTGTGTTAGCCTTTCCCAGGAGTGTGTGAAATTGTATAAATATTTATCTGAAAGTGTGGATGTGTGTCAGCTACCTGGGCAGGGACACGAAGCACTGGTTGGACAGAGAGGATTCTGGAGGTTAGCTTGCCAGCTAGGCTGAGATCTGGACCCTATAGCTGTGCCAGTGGGGAGTCTTATTGGGGACCTGGTGAGCAAGGGAGCAACCAGCCCCAGACTGACTGTGATCTTTATGTGCACTCAAGGGAAATTGTACTTTACTGTGTGTATTAGTTATCTTTTCCTCTTCTAGGAGACGACCTCCCTGGTGTTAGTGGTGAGGATTGAGGCTCCTTGACTGCTGGGCCAGGTCACTGTCGTCACATATTGGTGGCAGTGGTTGGGATATCCTATCACATATTGGTTTGCTGTGGTGGGATCCACATCATATATTGATTAGTTGGCAAACACTAATTGGCTTGTAGTGGTGTGGGTAGAGCGCATTCCTGTAGCTTATGTACAATGATCTCAAAGTGTTTTGTACACTAAAACAGCCACATAGTGTATACTCAGAGTTCAGATCACAATTGTTTTATTTCTTTTGTTAGCTTAGTGTTAGTCAGGGTGAGCAGGCAGCATGTCAGCAGAGGAGTAAGGAAAGCTGACAAGGAGTCAGCTGGCGGAGTTGTGCCAGGCTAGGGGACTGGTGCATGGAAACCTGACTAAGGCAGACCTGATTGCAGCCTTGGTTACAGCTGCATCAGAAAACAGCAGCCTGGAGGACAATCAGACTGACAGTGGAGATACAATATCCTTGGAGAATGGACAGCTCAACCTGTCTGCAGAGGACTTAAAAATCCAGCTGGAACTAAAGAGACTGGAGTTGGAGGCCAGGTGTATGGAACTAGAAGCAGCTGATAAAAGGAGGAGTATACAAGCTGAGGAAAATGAATGGCAGAGGAGGCATGAGAGGGAAATGCTGACTCTTTGCCAAAGTCATGGAGGTAATGTGGAAGGGAGTAAACGGATCCCAGAAGCACAAAAGGTCAGTAAATTTCTTCCACAGTTTAACAAGGGGGATAATTTTGATAGCTTCATTCATATGTTTGTGCGGGTATGTAAACAGTATGAGGTTGACCAAGGGCTCTGGGTAAGGTTCCTGACCCCCTTACTCCATGGTAAAGCTGTAACTTCTTTAGCAAAAATGCAGAACACTGACTGTTTTGATTATACTGCTGTAAAAAGACACTTGGAATGTTTTAAGCTAACACCTGAAATGTATAAGTAAAGGTTTCGTGAGCATAGACGCATGGCAGATGTAAATGTATGTGAATATGTTGCTGAACTGAGCACTTATTTTCATAGCTGGGTAAGTGGATGTCAGGTCACCACTTTTGAAGGGCTGGCAGACCTTTTGGTAAGGGAACAAGCCCTTAGCACTTTGCCTGAGGACATGATGATCTGGTTAGCTGATAGACAGTGTGCTACTTCAGAGGAGTTGGGGACGAAGGGAGACTTATACCTAGCAAGCAGGACAGCCCTGCACAGGAAAGGGACCCCCAGTACTGCTCATGGGACTAAAGGAAACCATGATGGGCAGCACAGTCTGCCCCAACAGAATTCGCCAGTAGCAGGGGAAGCCACTAGTCCAGGTACATGTCCAGGAGCTAGGGTTAAATGTTTTGAATGCAACCAGTGGGGCCATGTGGCATACAGATCTCCATGGAGGCAAGATGAGGAACCAAAGGTGAGAGAGCCAGTAAGTGGGAAAGACAAAATGCCAATAGTAGGTTGTCTTGGGACAACAAGGGTACCAAACTACCACCAGAGATTATGTCCTACTGTAGTGAATGGCAAAGAAGCCATTGCTAAGAGAGACACAGCCTCTGATATAACCATTGTAAAGCCTGCACTGGTTACAGAGGAGCTCTACTTGCCTGAGCAGTCTACTCCAGTCAGGGCTTAAGGAGGCATCCCATTCCAAATACCTTTGGCTAGGGTTCACCTTGACTGGGAGAGTGGAAAAGGAAGCCAGCAAGTAGGTGTGTTTGAGGATATACCTGCAGATGTCCTGATAGGGAAATATTTTAATAGTGCAGTACCCTGCGCTTGTGCAGTTACACGCAGTCAGGCTTGGAGACAAGCATGTAAGTCTGGTAGCCTGGGGAAGACTCAGACAGACTGCATACTTGCAGCCATGACTGCTGAGGTGGTTACTTCAGGGAGTGAGCTGCTCTGTAGCAGTGAGACTGAAGGTGAGCCACAGCTGCTTGTGGCCACTGATGGTTCCTTGGACAGAGTGACTGCAGAGGTAGAGGTGAGTAGTAGTACCCAGGCTGACAGTGAGGCACCACTGTCAGAGGATGCCAGACTTCCTGTGGAAGGGGAGCTGGGAAGGGTTACAAGGAGAGACTTGAGACAGGCTCAGCTGTCAGACCCTACATTACAAGGCTTTAGGCATGTAGCTAGGGAGGCACCTGATTCTCAAGGGAAGGGGGAATTTGTATACTGGAACAACGGGTTACTGTACAGAGAGTGGACCCCTGAGGGAGGGCTAGAAGGTGAGAGAGTACAGCAGTTGGTAGTGCCTAGAGCTTACCATCTGTCGCTTCTAGCCATAGCCCATGATATTCCCTTTGTAGGTCATATGGACATAAAACGTACAAAGAGGCATATTATGCAAAACTTCTATTGGTCTGGAATTTCCAGAGATGTAACAGGGTACTGCAGGACCAGTGGGAAGTGCCAAAAGTTAGGCAAGGCAAGAGACAAGGTGAGAGCTCCTTTGATGCCTTTGGCTGTGAGTGAGGAGCCATTTCAGAGGGTAGCTATGGATATTGCGGGTCCTCTGAGTACCCCAGGTTCCACAGGGAAAAATGACATCCTAATGATTGTAGATTATGCTACACAATACCCTGAGGCAGTGGCTTTGTCCTCCATTGAGGCCGAGAAGGTGGCAAATGCTTTGCTAGAGATTTTCAGCAGGGTAGGTTTCCCAAAGGAAATACTGTCTGACAGAGGTGCCAATTTTATGTCAGACCTGCTGGCTTGTCTGTGGAAGTCCTGTGAGGTGAAGCACATGAAGACCACCCCCTTCCATCCCCAGACTAATGGTCTTGTTGACAGGTTAAACTCTACAATCGAGTCCATGCTTCGGGCATTTACATATCAGTTTAAGAGGGAGTGGGACAAATATTTGCCCCATCTGTTTGCTTACAGAGAGGTTCCCCAGGAATCCACAGGTTTTTCACCCTGTGAGTTGCTGTATGGGCCATAGGGTGAGGGGACCTCTAGATTTAATTTGAGATGAGTGGGAAGGTGAGTGTGAGTCTTACAAAGAGTCTGTTGTGGCATACGTCCTAAACCTCAGGACAAGGCTCAGGGAACTCATGGGCTTGGCCCAGGAGAACCTGGCAGAAGCCCAACAACAAAAAAAGGTGTGTTAGGACAGGAATGCTCGAGCTAGAGATTATGCTGTAGGGCAGCAGGTGATGGTTCTCATTCCTGTCAGACACAACAAGTTGCAAGCAGCTTGGGAGGAACCCTACAAGGTGGGAAGAAAGGTAAGTGATGTTAACTACATGGTGGAAGTGCTAGGCAGACGGCAAGGGCATGGGTGTCACAGTTGAGACCATAATAACTTTGAAATGTAAATAAAAGAAAAAAAATTGTATGTTTTTGCAGGGGGCAAGCCCCCCTGCACCCACCACACCCCCGCTAATTAAATATACCAACTCTGAGATCGCACTATTGTTAGGAAAATGTTAAGTATACCATTCTGGTTCACACAAACACACACACACAAAAAACTGCTATAATATGATTCAATGTAGGCTCCTAAACAGGAAAACACAAGAAAATAAAAAACAAGAAATAAAAATGACTGCAAAACTATTTCAAAGGAGATACAGTGATGATATAGGTCAAAAGAAAAAAATGGTCAAAAGGTTTGAAATCAGAGAACTACATAAATAATTCAGCATACATCTTGCATCACTAAATAATTAATACAATGAAACAAAGAAAAGCACACACATATAAGCACCACACACCTTTGACAACTACAAACTTACCCAAACCCCACAAACATTTAAGTAATCAAAAACATATATAACTTCAAATTCACCATCAACTGATGGGATCAAGATTAAAAATATCATTCATCAGTTACAAAATTAAAACAGTCCTAAATTCTACAAAATGTAAAACTGTTTGTGAATGCCAACTTTCCATTATTCTTAAAACATCACAGTATAAAAAACTCCTAAGACAAAAAAGTCAGACAAAATGAAAACAGCCAGAATTTCAAACGAAAAAGAGCTTTGCAGACTACAATTTTCCCAAAACGTGCTTTGCAAAAATTTTAAGAATATACAGCTTTGAGTCATGATAAAACATCAAACTTTTACTAGTTTTGGGGGTCACTACATTCAGTTGCAATCAACAAGGAGCATTATTTTAAATTACCCAATTACTTTACACAAAATACACAGGACTTTCACTACACCATTCAGTGGCAAGCTACAACGAACATTATTAGCCAGAGAGTAGGGTGGCAAGATTTCTTGTTTACTCCTGCAAGCTTAACCTTCATTTCTACTACAATGCAGTGGGCAACTGTCCAGGCTTAACTTTTTAAATCTTTTGTCTTTTTCAAAGAAAGAAAAAAAAGCCACACACATTCTTATTGACTTTATGCATAGCTCAAGCCCAGGGCAGATGGAAAAAGTGCCAATAGTAATTAGGCCTATTAAAACAAACTAACAACCTCCCCAATGAAATTTCAGTCATGCTGCAATTGTTCATTAACAGCAGGTATGATCCAAATTTAGATATTTTGTATACAGGGTCTCATGTTGTATAACTGCAGGTATTATCCAAATGTTTACTATTCCCTGTGCCATACATCATCGACAGCTAGCAACACTATCTTTAGTTGTACAGGACCTAGATCTGTTTCTGAATTCTGTGCTCATACTTCTCAACTGTCCAGATTTCCACAGAATCTCCAGATTTTATGCCTTATACTTTTTGTCTGTTATCATAAAATTTTGGTTTTCTGACAAATCACTAATTACTGATGACTGCAATCAGAAAATAATGATGGACATTTGAGTTTCACACTTCATACCATTCAGAAAAATCATGTTAATGCAAAACCTGTTATTCTATCAACTTTCTAAGTTTTTAAGAGCAATATTTGAAAATGGTCCCAATTTTTGCCCTTTGTCCCCCCCTTTAACTGGGCTACAGGTACACACTGCTGATGTAGGCTTACTAAGCTTACTTGGTAGAAGATAAAAATGGCAACCAGTGCAATCAAAATCACAAAGCTGCAAAGAAGCCAAGCATCACAAAAACCTCATGCCAGCTGAAGTGCTGATACCAAGAAGAAGTGTTCAAAAAGTATATAGGTTCATAGCAAGACTTGCAATCTGCATTCAGCAAAATCACTGGTTTCATCCAATCCACAATTTCAGTTAGCCTAGTAAGCTTCTATGATAATGCCCCAATGTTTGAGGTTTGAAAAATTACATTTAGGCATTCTGGATAAAATTTAAAACAAATAAAAGTTAAGACAAGTGCAATTAGAAAAGATGGAACACTTGACAGTGCTCTTAAACCACATCAAAAGGCACAAGTAAAACTATAGGAACTGAATCTAACAATTTAAAACTAATTTCAAAAATAACGAGAGTCTCACAAAAAAAAAACATGAGACTTACGAAACTGAGTGTTACACCTCTGAAGCACTTTTTGAGCTCCAGCCTAGCTCTAGATATAAATAAGATCACTGTACCTCTGAGAAAATTGAATATGTAATGATACTGCATAATCTAAGCATTCATAAAAATTCGACCACACTCTGTTTCAGTTGTCCATCCCAATGATTGTAATTGATTGCAATTTCAAAAAACCCATTACCAGGTAATGAAGGTTCTTTTCTAGGAATTCAACTGTAGCCAACAGGACAGAAGCTAAATATTTTTGAAAGCTGGTGAATTTAGGCCACAACGTATAGGTTCTAAATTAAATGCTGCATCATTTTCTCTATATATAGGTATCCAGTTTTTAACAATACCTTTAGTCCCATTCTCTTTAGATCCTCAATAGCAAGTGGTGGGAAGTAATCCAGCCAGTATTCCGCATCAGCAAATTTTACAATTTCTTCATCTAATAGGCCCAAGGACTTCATGATTTCCCACTGATAATTAGCACCTCCAGACTTTGCAGCAGCTTTACTCTGTGCAATAAAACATAATGAGCATCACTTTATATACTAGTACAGATGTTTCTCACTTTCTACCAGGACAAAAGAAACATATTTTAGAATACTTAAATGAAAACTGATGTATACACGTATGTAATTGAAGCCAGCGTTGTCCATGCTGTGAAACAGGAGAATGTCTGTCCATCTAAAAACAGTATCACTCTTCAAGACATAACACATAACACCAAAATACACCAGAAAGGTTAGTTAGCTTAGATGAGTCTTCACTGCAGAAGGCCTAACATCTGGACAATTTCCAGAGGTCTGAACCCTTCACCCTCTTTGCCAACTGGAGACACACCCACCGGAACTTCAACTCTACAACACAAAAGCCCCTGCTATATTCAGTTCCTTCTTGCTTTTTCAGCTTCCAAGAATCTGGGCTGAGGCCACTGCATAACCAACCAAGATGCCTCCAGATATGGCAGCCTAACCAAAGAATCCCCCAAAGTTGCATCTAGAAGTTCTAGGTCAGCTTCAGAGAGGCTGCCATCAAATAGGGAAGATAAAGTGATAGGTGACCAGGTAGCCCTTCCCAACCCAAAGATGCTCACAGCAAAGGGAGAGAACTGATACAGCAAGGGAAGTATTACTCCAATAGTGAATTTTATTTTATATGAATTTTGTTAACTGGGTTAGAACACTGATCAAACAACAGATTTCAGGCATGGCCAAGAGCTAAAGTAAGGATACCAACATCTTTTAAATACCTGAACTTATTCAGTCATGGTTAGCTCCCAAAACAGCACAATGTTCATCATACATTTTGCTGTTACAGTAGTGAAAACATATGGGGAAAATTCTCAGAGCTTAAAGGCCAGTGGATGGTTAGACTTGAGAAGACATTGGCTGTAGCAGTCCCCCGTAGGATGGTCATGGCAAATCCTGCTCTTGCTCTAGACACAATTTCATCAATATGCTAGAAAAAGGTGAAAACAGATAACTAGGTAGCTGCTTTGAAGACAGACTGAGTGCTAACTCCCGACCCTCACCCAAAGGTGGCAGTAACGACTGCTGTGACTATCAGAGTGAGCCCTGACAAGATCCACAAAAGTCTTGCCATGGAAAAAGCAACAAAAGCAGATGTAATGAGTTACTCATTTAGGAGTGGTGTTTTCAGAGACCAGCCTCCCCCACCTAACTTTTGCAAAGGTCCAATTTCCTTTCTCCCTTAGCCCTCTTAAGGTAAACTCTCAGTTGCCTATTCACAACTAGAGTATGTAAGATTCCTTTTCTATTGTGCTGCAAAGAAAATGAGAACATAGGGAGTTGTATGGCCAAACACAGAGAAAGTCTGTCACCACTTTGAGCATGGACATGTGATTAGTGCAAAGTGTCACCTTATTCTTATGAAAGATGGCAGTACTCACAAATGAAGAACAGCAGTTCTGAAATCATTCTAGCAGACAACAATAGCCACTAAAAGGACAGCTGTCCATGTGCAGTACTTGAGGGGTGCAGCAACAGCAGCTGGCTTAAAGGGTGGTAATGTTTCTAAAACATAGCTGGGGTTCCATAGCACAGGATGTCACTTCTTGGGTGGCCTCAAAAGTAGGACCACCACGAGGAATTGGTTTACTATAAACAAATAAAAAGGAGGGTCCCAAAGCAGTTAAGCTGAAACAACAGACTTACATATTCAGTGAAGCACAAAAGTACACATGTTGTGTAGACCTACCATAAATGTAGATGTTAGAGTGTATTCACTGTTGCAGTCATCACATTTGGGTTATCTGCTTGTAGTAGCCCTCAGTTGGCCTGATTAACAAAGTCTTGGGTCCTGCGTTGGTTGCTGTCCCTTCTTCCAAAACGTCAGGTCATCAGGGGTATAAAACATGCAGCCAACGCCATTACATCAGTTTTTCTTGCCCCAGATGTCAGGTGCCCCCCCAATGGGAAGTCATTAAATCTATAAATATAGAAGGTTATACCGCCAACAAAAAGGCAAATACACCAAAAAGCTTTTGAGCATAGTAAAGTAGGGTAGAGGTATAGCCAAAAGAAGAAAGGGGGCTGGAGGGAGGGTAACCAAGACTGCAACAGTAAATACACTCTAACATCTACATTTATGGTAAGTGTACAAAACTGTACTATGTTCGTCATGTTTCACTGTTGCAGTCATCACATTTAGGTAGATTCCCAAAGCTAAGGATGGGGGGAAAAATTTAGATAGCATTAGGACCAGCTATAAGGCCCTGCAAGACTGCAGTGGCAAAGCCAGCTCTGGATTTAGAGAAAATTGGCAGATGGTAATGCTTGGTGAAAGTATATACTGAACTCCAGGTAGCAGCTTCTAGGATGTCCCTGGTAGGGATGCCTCTGAGAAAGGCTGTAGAGGCAGATGCAGCCCTGGCGGAGTGGGGTCTGATCCCCTGTGGGACAGGTTTTCCATGGTGCTTGTAGCAGAAATTAATGCAATGGCCTATCCATTTGGAAATGGTTGGCTTTGAAATAGCCTTCCCCTCTGCCCCTGCAGCAAATGCCACCAGCAGTTGGTCAGATTTCCTTTGAGGTTTAGACCTGTCTAAGTAGAATCCAAGTTGTCTGTGAACATCTAAGGAGTGCAGTATCCGTTCCCCTTTGTTCTGTGGGTTAGGAAAGAAGGTTGGCAAATGAATGGACTGATTAAGGGCCACATTGGATACCACCTTGGGCATGAAGGAGGGATTGGTCCTGAGGGACACCCTGTCCACATGAAAGATGATGAAAGGCTCCACTGTCATGACGGCCTGTAATTAAGATACCCTTCTTGCTGAAGGGATTGCTAAAAGGAAAGCTGTTTTCCAAGAGAGGAATTTTAAATCTGCAGTGGCAGCTGGCTCGAAAGGAGGAAGGGTGAGCTTTTCCAATACAAAGTTGAGGTCCCAGGCTGGAGTTGGGGCTCTCCAGGGTGGTCGTAGATTTTTGGCCCCTCTGAGGAACTGCTTAAGCAGTGGATGAGAGAAGAGGGGAGGTTCTGTGTTATAATGAGCTGAAATGGCTGAGGAGTGAATTTTGATGGAGGAGAAAGACAGGCCTTTGAGAAGCATCTCAGTTAAGTATTGTAAAATCTGACGTAAATTGGGCACTGCTGTGCACGTCCCTTGAGATTGGTTCCAGGCACAGAATCTTTTCCATTTTTCAGCGTAAGATTTTCTGGTACTAGGCCTCCTTGCCTCTAAAATGATATCCATCACTGGTTTACTGAGGGATGGTAAAGGAGTGATTAGGTAATTAGCCAGGCTGCTAGGTTCAATGTATGAAGCTGATGGTGCAGAATCTGGTTCTCCTGCTGAGACAATAGGATAGGAGTCTGAGGCAGGTGCCATGGGGCCAACAGTGACATACTGCGCAAGAGGGGGTACCGGTGTTGGCATGGCCAGTCTGGTGCAATCAAAATCATCCTTGGTTTGTCTTGTTTGACCTTTAGTAGTACTTTAGAGAGCAGAGGCAGAGGAGGAAAGGCATAAACTAACAGTTTTTTCCAGCTGAAGGACAGAGCATCCACTTTCCAAGCTTGTTTGTGGTGAGTCCTTGTGCAAAATTTGTCCAATTGAATGTTCTGGGGGGAGGCAAATAGGTCTGTATCCGGGCTTTCCCATTTGCTGGTCAACATGTTGAAAATCCTTGGTTCCAGCTTCCACTCATGTGGGTCCATGAGGTTTCTGCTTACTTCGTCTGTCAGTGTATTCAGTTTTCGTGGCAGGAATTGAGCTTGTAGATGCACTTGGTAGCTCAGGGCTGTGTTCCACAATGCCATGGCTAGTCTGCATAGGGGGTAAGAATGTGTACCCCCCATGCTTGTTTATGTACCACATAACAGTGGTGTTGTCCGTCTTTACCATTAATTGTCCTGGAAGAACGTGGTCCTTGAAAGCTGTCAGTGCATGCTGTACAGCTAACATTTCTTTTTAACTGATATGCAAGTGCATTTGACTTGGGTTCCATTTGCCCTGAATGCACTTCCTTGCCAGGTAAGCCCCCCACCCCATGCATAATCTGATGCATCTGTTGTTAGGGTTTGGGCGGCAGGGGGTGGTATGAATGGTAGTCCCTTGTTTTGGTGGCAGGCCTCTGCCCACCAAAGAAACTCTAGGCGTAGGCAAGGTATGATAGGAATCATTGCTTCTAGATCCTGAGAATGTTGACAACATATGCTTTTTAGATACCATTGTAGTTTCCTCATATGCAGTCTTGCATATGGAATCAGACAAAATCAGGAGGCTATGAACCCCAAGGCTTGTAGTATTTGCCTTGCAGATAAGTAGGGTTTTTGTGGCCACTTGTTTGAAGTAGGTTGTCAAATGAATTTGGTTCTTTGGCGTGAGAAAAGCCATCTGGGAAGTTGTATTCCAGCTTGCTCACAGGAATATGATTTGTTGACAGGGTACCAGGTGTGATTTCTTTTCGTCTATGGTGTACCCCAGACAAGTTAGCACCCTTTGTACAAAGGCCAAATGATTCAAAAGTATGTCCTGGCTTTCTGCCGAAATAAAACAACTGTCCAGGTATGGGTATATTTGAATATTTCTTTGCCTGCAAAATGCGATGACTGGGGCTAAGCACTTTGTGAATACCCTGGGCGCAGCAGATAAGCCAAAGGGCAGTGCAAAGAACTGGTAGTGACTGTAGCCTGCTTTGAAGCGTAGGTATCTTCTGCAAGATTCCACGATTGGGATGTGCAGATATGCTTCCTTTAAATCGAGTGTTACCATCCAGGCTTCTTTTCCTAGCATAGGGAGCAACTGGCGAAGAGTCAGCATCTTGAATTTTGGAATCATCAAAAAGGTGTTTTGAGCAGACAGGTCCAGAATAGGACGCCAAGAATTGTCTTTTCCTACTACTAGGAAAAGTCTTGAGTAGAAACCCTGTCCTTTTTCCTCTTCTGGTACAGTTTGAATAGCCTTTATGTTTAAAAGAGGGAGTATTTGCTTTGGAGCCTCTGCCCACTGATTTGGGGGTAGATCTGGCCAACCTTTTGGCGTTGGTAATGTGTGGAAGTGAAATCTGTATCCTTGGGACACTATATTTAAAACCCATTTGTCCTGAGTAAAGAATTCCCAGTTTTTGACCTGCAGATCAATCTTTCCCCCTAAAGGAGCATTCAATTGAGAAGTGCTTGGAAATTTTAAAATTAAGTCATTGAGACATTTTTCCATAGGGGGAGTCTTACTGCTCCCAGGTTTGGAAACAGAAGCCCCCCACTGCTTAGTCTTGTGCATACCCTGGGACTGAAACCTGGGATTTCTGTTGTGTCTGGCTTTGGATTGAGAAGGCCTGGAAGGAGCCGGAAAGGACCAATTCTTAGAGGGCCAATGCCTACTAAATCTTGGAGGCTGAACTTGTAAGAAATCTATAACATTTGGCAAAGATTTAGCTTTATCTTCCATCCTTTAAGAACTTCCTCAGGTTTGTTGTTAAACAGGCAGTCCTGATTTAATGCATCCAACAGTTTAGCTTTAACATTATCAGGCAAAGATTGCTCCTTAAGCCAAGCATGCCTTCTGAGTACAGACCCAGTGACAGCAGCCCTGCAAGAGGCCTCTAAAAGAATCAAACCCACATTGCAAAGTATGCTTTCCAACCTGTTCAGCAGAATGAATTAAATCTTGTAATTCCTTATTTTCAGCACAGTCAGGAATCAACAACAGTTTCTGTTTAAGCAATCCAATAATATGTTGTTGATACTTTAACATATGAAACTGACAGTTTAAAGTCTTAATGGCCAAGGTTGCAGAAGTGTAAACCTTCTTACTGAATCTATCCAGCGCCCTGGAGACTCCATCAGAAGGGGTAGAGTTTTTGGCAGTAGAGGCCTTAATGCCCCTGGGTCCCTTGTGAAATAGTCTCTGGATCCGCAATAGGATTTTTAAAAATGAACTTGTGAGAATCAGGAACCCTGTAGAATCTGTCAGGTTTTCTGGGAGCAGGAGGCAAAGAATCAGGGGCCAAACTAGATTCCAAAAAGGCATCATCAACAATGTCTAGTACAGGAGGTATAGCTAAAGGCCTATGCTGAGGCAAGAGTAAAAAATCCATAAGCCTCTTTTTCGAATCAGAAAAATCCTGGCTTTCCCAGTGGAAATGCTCCCTTAGAGTGTGCAAGGTTTCACCAAAAGAAAAATCCTCTGGAGGGGAAGCAGAGGGAATAGAGTCCTCTGCATCAGAATCCTCATAAGTAGATAAAGGTAAATCCAGATCATCAGAAAAATCAGAATCCTGGTCAGAAGATTTATAAACAATTTCTATCTAGATCTCTTAGAAGAGGGAGGTTGGCTTCCCCTGATTAAAGTTATAAAATCTTCAGCCATTCATAGCATTTGTTTTTTAGGCATAGAGGCCTGAGCATGCGGCCTGGGCGTCTGTTTTCTAGGCATGGTTCGAGGTTTAGGCCTTAAAGAAGGAGGCGTTGGTTTAATATGCAAGTTCATAGGCCTGAATACACCCTCAGAAGCCGGTGCCTGCACAGCAGCTACGGACCCATTCAAGGTAGAGACATCTGCAGGTTCCACAGTTGGAGCATCTTGCAGCATACCGGACACCAAATGGATCTCAGTAGAGGCCTGCGAATCAGAAGTAGCGGGTATCAGTGGCTGCAAAAACACCTCACTGAGTACCAATGAACTGGCGTTGGTTTAATATGCAAGTTCATAGGCCTGAATACACCCTCAGAAGCCGGTGCCTGCACAGCAGCTACGGACCCATTCAAGGTAGAGACATCCGCAGGTTCCACAGTTGGAGCATCTTGCAGCATACCGGACACCAAATGGATCTCAGTAGAGGCCTGCGAATCAGAAGTAGCGTGTATCAGTGGCTGCAAAAACACCTCACTGAGTACCAATGAACTGGCGACTGGCTTCAGAAAAGCGTCGTCAGCAGCTTTGGACCTAGGCGGCCTGTCTCTGTCTTTATCCTTGCGTTTTTTCCGACGACGGATAGTGCATTGATTAAATAAAGCACAAAACCGACAGCAAGGTATGTTGTGGTCAGGGCCTAGGCAAGGAATACAGTATGAATGAAAACCTTTGTGAGGTATTTGCTTTCCACAAGAAATGCAATTATTAACTTTTACGGACATCGGTAAGGAGCAAGAAAAAGTTTCCCCAACAGGGTACTTGAATTTAGTTGAAGACTTTGGTTCTGAAACTCAAAAATGAAAATTTCAGGAGTCCACCGATCAACACTTGCGAACTGCTTCTGCTTCGGGCATCGCACGACAAGAAAGACTGATGTAATGGCGTCGGCTGCATGTTTTACACCCCTGATGACCTAACATCATGGAAGAAGGGACAGCAACCAACGCAGGACCCAAGACTTTGTTAATCAGGCCAGCTGAGGGCTACTGCAAGCAGATAACCCAAATGTGAAGATTGCAACAGTGAAACACAAAGAACATCAATACTTATTTTGAAAGGTCTGACAGCTACTCAAGTAATGTGGACATTGAAGTCCAATTCAGCTCCAGACCTCTTAACCAGCCTCAAAGTGAGAATCATTTCCAGTTTGTTAGGTATTACTTCCTTAACACAGAAGTACTTCCTTAGAAGTTATATCATTAAAGGGAAAGAGTTGGATTATCCAGCTTGCAGCCTTAGCCAACTCATCTTGAAGTACATAAGTGACCATCTGAGTGGTAGCAGGAGTCTCACATGTGACAGTATTACAGGTTGCACACATAGCATACACAACTGTACTTTTTTCCTCCTAGTATGCAAGTAAACTTATCATAATACTAAATGTTCAAATAATCATTGCTGCATGTCTGTCTTTTTCCTAGCTACCTTTTAAAGCTTTATGGCACCTTACAAGTGCACAAACCATTACACAGCTCAAGGTGAGCTGACTAAAATACAGGTTTGGCTGCCCAGCCCTTCAGAGCTTTCATGTCAAGTGACAGAGGTAGGCTATGCCTTGTGAGGACATGGCTATAAAAATGTCAACACCCTAGCATGCAAAACACACCAAAAAGATGGAAGGAGGGAGAGAGTGGCTAATGCAGCAGTAAATCATTTGAATATCTACTGTTCTAGTTAATTTACACAACTGTACTATGTTCATCATCTTGATCACTGCTGCAGCAGCCCAACCTATATGGGTATCTTACCATAGCTTAGAACATCTGGGAGGTGCAAGGGAAAGGGTCCAGGATTTTCCAGAGAATGGTCCTAGCAAAGCCTGACCTAGACCTGGAAAAGTAATCTAGATTGTTGTGTGTTATAACAGTATGCACACAGGAGCAAGTGGATACTTCTAGAATACTTCTAAAGTCCAACCCTTTCCAATAAAACAAAGATGAAGCCATGGCCCTGGTAGTGTGCTTCTTGCCCCTGCCTCCAATAGTATTGTTATGGTGGGATTAACAAAAGATAATAACCTGAGACAACTGTTTGGAACTTATCTGCTTTGACACAGGTTGTCTCTTCATCTTACCTTCACAAGAAATGGACTGATTTTGCTCAGTTAAGATAGTACCCAAGTGGTCTGTGGACATCCAAGGTTTGAAGAATCCTCTATCCTTCATTTTTGACTTCAGGAAAGTACATAGGGAGAGGGATAGTTTGGCTTAATGTAAATTGATACACCACTTTAGGCAAAAAAAGGGGGGTTAGTTCTCAAAGAAATCCTACCTCTGCAGAAAATGAGAAGTTTGACCCACCAACTCAAATGCTCTTCTTGCAGAAGTGACAGCAATCAGTTAAACTGTTTTACATATTAAAAACCTCAAATCAGCCAGATGAGCTGGTTCAAATTGAGCAAGTGTTCGCTTCTCTAAACACAAAATTAAGATCCTAAGGAGGAGCCACCAATTTTCATGGAGGTCTGTTATGTAGCACCTATTCATAAACATTTTGACATGAAAGTGTCTTGAAAGGGCAGATTCCTTTAGACCTATTCTGAAATAGATGACAAATGAACTCTATAGAGAAGCAACTCCAACAACAGCACTGAAGGAGGCGAAACAGTCACCAGGCGTCCAACCGTTTGAATAAAACTGTTTATTAAGTAAAATATAAATGCAAAACGCTTAACGAATCACCGCGTTTTTCATCTCTTAATAAAGACTTCATCAGACAAACACAAATAATACATACATCCTTATATATACTCCCATTCTATTTAAAATATCAAATAGGAACAATGAAATGCTAATACTCTCAATGTTTAAACATATTTAAACGTATATAGAAAGAAAACATTCTAACTCCTACTTACATTATAGCAGTGGGCACCCCTTACATCAGAAAAAAAGAATTGTAAAGGGACAATTTGTTAGAATTTGTAGAATGACTTCTAGTGAAGAAGATTTCCATGAAGTGTGTGAATTTTTAACCGAGTTATATGTAGAAATGGGGTACCCAGTAGAGCTTTGCAATAATGTAAGGAATGAAGTAATCAAGGGACGAAAAAGTAGACTTGAACCTATTTTAGGTAAGGAAATGTTACCCTTGGAAAATAAGGACAATAATGAGAATACTGAAGAATTTAAGTTTAAAGAGGATAGTTCTTATGTGAGTGCATTTGTTACAGATTTTAGTGGGGATTCGGGGGTTATTTATAATACTGTTGAAAGAGAGTGGAAAAAATTTGGAAGTTTAACTGATTTAAAGTTAAATAACAAGGAATCCCTAAAATTTATATATAGGAGAGGGTGGAATATGAAGGATTGGTTCATGTTTCATTATGATAGCCATAAGAAGACTACAAAATTAAGGGGTACATACCCACGTGGGATGTGTAATCATCGCACATTAATGGCTAATAAGGATTGCATATATATTGAATCCAGGGGGAGAGAGATTATGGGTAGGACCCACAGTACTTGTGATACCCAGGGTGTTGTATATATCGCAATATGCGAGATATGTTTTTTACGTTGGTAAGACTGAGAGGAACATAAGAAGGAGGGTTTATGAACATATGAACACTATCAGAAATAAGAAAGAAAGTAATGCCTTGTTCAGACACAGTATAGCTTGCCCTTTGGTGAAATAAAAGTTCTTTGTTTTAGAAGAAGTGCCGAAAGATGAAAGGGGTGGTATGTGGGAAACCAAGATTGAATATCGTGAGTTGTATTAGCAAATAATATTGGAAGCTAATAAATATCCAGGAATAAATGATGGTATTTCCCTTGCACCCGTTTTAAAAATGAGGGCAGCTAGATTATATTATTTATATATATATATATATATATATATATATATATATATATATATATATATATATATATATATACACACACACACACACACACACACACACACACACAAATACATTTCATTAAGTTTTTGTTTGGCTAAATACTTTTTAATGAATTTATTTAATAAATTACTTATATTTATATATTTATTTATTTCAAGTCCACATCAAATTATATGTATGTATATATATATATATATATATATATATATATATATATATAAATGCATTTAGAATTAAGTTATTTTTAGTTTTAGTCATCCTGCCTTACTAGTATTTTATGCTTGGTTAGAATTGATTTGCTTGTTTTGCACATTAGACCACTTGGTGGCACTATTGTCTATGGAATGGCATATATATATATATATATATATATATATATATATATATATATATGTATGTGTGTGAACATATATATATATATATATATATGTATGATGTATTCATATATCGTGAGTTATTTATGTACTTGTTTTTAATATTAATTTTCCATAAGATGGTTGAATTGTATATTCAATGATTTAATCTCTGCAATGAGCTGAAAAGTTGAGTTCCTAGAAAGGAAAAAACATGTTTTTTTTATTATCGGAATTGGCAACTGCAATGGTATGTTTAAATATTAATGAGAGTATCAGCATTTCATTGTTCCTATTGGATATTTTAAATAGAATGGGAGTATATATAGGGATGTATGTATTATTTGTGTTTGTCTGAAGTCTGTATTAAGAGATGAAAAACGCAGTGATTCATTAAGCATTTTGCGTTTATATTTTACTTACTAAACAGTTTTATTCAAACAATTGGACACCTAGTGACTGTTTCGCCTCCTTCAGTGCTGTTGTTGGAGTATCTAGTTGTATCTTTGGCACTGTTATCTCCTTTGTTTGGTCTATAGAGAAAAGCAAGACAGGGCATATGGGCCATACTATACTAACTCAATAATGCAAAACCAGAGAAATTCTAGTCCTGAATGGGTGTTGACTGTTTTGTTGGCACTAACTAGAAACTCTTTTCTATTTGTTTATTTATGATTCTCAAGTAGCAGGCATTCTTGCCTCCATTAGTACCTGCTGCATGTCCTCAGTAAACGGGAGTGTAAAAGATATTAAGATTCGATCATCCAGGCAGTCAGTAGTAGTAGTTGTTGTTGTTTGGGATCAGGATTATCAAACATCCCCGTTTTTGCGCAAGCAGACAAAGTCTGCGAGGAAGCTTTTGGTAATTGTCCTCGACAAATTCCAAGCCAGAGTCAGAACGAAGTCAACACAATGATCTTTGGGGATCACTTCTCAATCTTCAGAAGTACCCTGGATATCCGTGGAAAGGGTGGATAAGCATGCAAAATGTCTGCCAGAGGAACTCTCCACAGATGAATCAAATCTTGTAAGACCTCCGATCTAATTCCCATTCGTCAGAGTCTGCCTTTTTCCTGCTCAGCTTGTCTATAACAGTTTTGCTCTACTAGAATGCAAGATGCCTGTAAAGTGACACTGTGTTGTAAAGCTAATTCCTATGTTACCATTACTAGTCTGCATAGGGGATAAGATCTGGTTCCCTTTTTTTTGTTTATGCCCCACATCTCTTTGGTACTGACTGCAACTACTTGAAGAGTGGGGACCAAAGATGATGCAAAGAGCTGAGAGTCTAGCATCTCTTTTATGTTGAAGTGCTTTGGTCCTTCTTTTTTGTCCCAGACACTCTGCACTTTTATTCCTGTTGACACTATTCCCCAAGAAAGGTCTGAGGTGTCTGTAGTGTCTGACTGCTTTGAAACAGGAGGGAAGAAGGACAGACCTGAATTTAAGTAATATTCAAAGTCCCCAAATTATTTTTTTCATCACAGATCCCAGAAATTGAACTGAAAAAAATAATGGATGTTGGTGCTGAGACCACAGAGACTTCAGATACCATTGTATCTTTCCTGTGTGGAATCTTGCAAAAAGTATCATGAAAATCAATGATGTCACGTGACCCAGAATCCTAAGTCATTCCCTACCACTGACTGAAGCCTGAGCAGAAAACCAACCCCGGGAATAGATCTAAATATAGATCTATTTTTCCTGTGAAAGAAAAACTATTTGTACTGAGGAGTCTAGCAGACCACAGAAACATAATACTGTGCAATGGACTCAAATGTTCTCTTGAAACCCCCAGCCTGTACAGGAGATCTTTCAATAATGCAACACATTCCTGAGTTTTTTGAAAAAGACACCACAAAGATAAGGAAGCTCCCTAAATAAGAATAAAGTGGAATTGGATAATCTGCAGCCTGCAAATGGGCTATGACAGGAGCCAAGCGCTTTGTGAATATTTTTGGAGAGTCTAAAAACTAATTCTCTATCCATAGACAAATTCAAAATCTTGTTTTTTTATACCTTCTGTGAGATTTTGAGAAGACAGCCAGGCACCTCCTCAACATAAAGTATTAGTGGGAACAACCCACAAAACCGTATCTAGAGAGATAAACACTAAACAA